>NC_033639.1:922014-922486 GCF_001540865.1 Ananas comosus | reverse complement strand
ATATATATATATATATATATATATATATATAACTAGGCTGGAATACTATCAATAACACCAAGCTATTGTTGCTATTAGGTTTTCGGCCCTTGGATGAAAAGATATATGGTTAGAATAATGTAGGCTCTCTAGGGTAGAGTGAGTTATTGATTGAATAGTATAATCTAACGGGTAAAAATAATCAAAGAATTAAATCTAACGGTGAAAAACTCGGTAACACCAAACACTTGGTACTATCGATAGTATCCCAGCTAGACTTTATATATATATTGGATGTATTTTACACCTGATAATTTACATCTTTATATAACAAATTAAGCATTTTTCTTTTTTGAAAAAATAAAAATAAAAAAATTAAGTTTTTACAAAATTTTCCAGTGACAAGTAGGGCTGGCAAATGAGCGAGCCGGCTCGCGTTCGACTCGCGTTCGACTCGATATTTGGCTCGCTCGAACTCGACTCGAAATTAAAT
>NC_033639.1:545513-552155 GCF_001540865.1 Ananas comosus | reverse complement strand
CCCATCACACATCTCTCTCTCTCTCTCTCTCTCTCTCTCTCTATATATATATATATATATATATATATATATATATATATATATATATATATAGAGCAAGACTGCGGTGCACTTAGGAGCATGAAATTTTCAATGGAATTTTCATATCGACAATCGGTTTCGTTAGACATGATCTTGCATTTGAAGTTTCTATAAAATAATTTTTGCGATTTTTCAATATCATTATCTAATGATCGAAATGGTTCAAAATCAATAATTTTTAATGGTTGATGTCTATAATTTTTAAGTTTAACGGTGTAAAATATTTAAATTAGATGAAATTTTGATACAAAATTTTTTATACTATCTACAACCAAATCAATATATCTGATCGAAAATTTTAGTGTTATATCACCACTTTTTATAGAATTTTTATTTTCAGCTGTTAATGTTAAATCCTTTTGATTGCTTCGTAAATAATATTGAAAAACCGCAAATATTATTTTCTAGAAACTTCAAATACGCTAGATCAAGTCTAACGGAGCCGATCGTCGATTCGAAAATTCCATCGTTAAAAACGGCTCAAGAGCAGAGAGGCCTCCGTGCTCCTAAAAGTACAGCAGTCCTGCTATATATATATATATATATATGAGTTGAGCTAGAATACTTCCAAAAGCATCAAAGAGGTGGTGCTTTTGAGTTTTTAGCCTTTGAATGAAAAAATGTAGGGTTGAGATGATGGTGATAGGTGGTGGTAGGTGGAATAGTGTTTGATCCAAAGGCTATTAATAATCAAGGAGTAGATCCAAGGGGTAAAAACTTAGAAACACCAATGAGGTGATGCTTCTAAAAGTATTCTAACTCAATTATATATATATAAAATTGTGCTAGAATACTTTTAGAAGCACCAATCCCTTGGTGTTTCTAAGTTTCTAGCCCTTGGATCTATTCTTTAATTACTAATACCTCTTAAATCAAACACTATTCCATCTACCACCACCTACCATAATCATCTCAACCCTACATCTCTTCATCCAATGGTTAAAAACTCAAAAGCACCATCCCGTTATTTATATATATATATATTCCATCTACCACCACCTACCACCATCATCACAATCTTACATTCCTCCATCCAATGATTAAAAACTCAAAAGCACCACCTTATTGTTGCTTTTGAGAGTATTCTAGCTCAACTCTATGTATATGTATATACATATGTATAGGTATATACATATACATATGTATATGTATATGTATATGTATATGTATAAACATATGTATATACATATACATATGTATATGTATATGTATATGTATATGTATAAACATATGTATATACATATACATATACATATACATATGTACAAATATATATAGTTCGACTTGAATATTATCAATCGCATCAAGGGCTTGGTGCTATCGAGTTTTCCACCGTTATATGTAACCCTTTAATTATTTTTATCCGTTAGATTATACTATTCAACCAACCACCCACTCAACCCTAGGGGGCTCACATCATCTTAACCACATATATATGCATATATGTATGTATATATATATATATATATGTATACATGTATATATACATATATACATGTATATATNGTCACAGTTAAGGCATATCTATCGAAACAAGATGTGCATGATTAAGGCTACTATACTCTTATGAATATAGACCCATTTGTACTCATAAGTTATTTTCGATGGTGGAGTATTATCCTTTTAACAAAAAAACACTCCAAATTAACTTTTTGTGGTCCTTAATTTAATCATGCACATCTTGTTTCGATAGATATGCCTTAACTGTGACAAACCATTCAAGTCATTTTGGGCCACTCTTTAGATTTTCCTGTGTAGAGACAACATATTCTGCAATCAACATTTGATGGGGAGTTGATCACGTTGAATTTATAATACTTTTATAAATTAGATATAATAGAGTTAAATCTCGTAATTTGGCTATAGCATTTTGAGCAATGGCTAGGTCAAAGAGATTAAGAGAGTTAAGAATGCTAGAAATAGAGTAGTTGCTAGGATGGGTGACCCCTGGGTAGAGCGTGGCTCTACAGATGACGGTTGTTGTGGGTCGACCGCGGCTCCTTACAATATTTGCTAAGTCTAGCGCGGTGAATCTCATATCATCTGATGCTTGCAAGCGTGACTGAGTCAGACGAGAACTTCATGGCTTAAAGACTGAATAATATGATACCCTAAGATTTAGTATAGTTCTATATATTAAATATAGGGTCTGTTTGGCCTAGATTCTAGAAAAGTAATTTCTAAAAAATTGATTTTTGTTGGGAAAAAATTGATTTTGGTTAAAAGCTATAGAGCGTTGCCTGACTTTAGATAAAAGTGATTTTTGTGAAGTGATCTTGTAAAGCTGCATAAAAGTTAAAAATTTAGGATTTACAATTTAAAATTTTAAGCTAGATATAAATTTTTAATTTCAAATTTAAAATCTAAATGTAAAACTTGACATTTGAAATTTAAAATTTAAAAATTTAAAAATTTTATTTTTTAAAATTCAAATTTTAAAAGTTTTAAGTTTAAAATTTAAATTTTAAGTTTAAATTTAAAATTTAAAATTTAGAAAATTTAAATTCAAATTTAAAATCTTAAAATTTTCAAATCTCAAACTTTTATTTTAAAATTTTAATAATGAAATTTAAATTTTAAAAATAAAATTTTAAATTTTAAATTTTGAATTTTAAAATTTGAAATTTATAATTTGAAAATTAAAACAAATAATTTTCAATTTTAAATTTAAATTTTTAGTTAACTTTAAATTCTAAAATTTTAAAATTTGAATTTTATCTTAAATTTTAGGTTTGAAATTTAAATTTTTAAGTTTAAAATTTAAAATTTTAGATTTTAAATTTAAATTTATAACTTAGAATTTGAAATGTAATATATTAATTTTAAATTTTAATTTGAAATTTAATAATTAAAATTTAAAAATTCAAATTCAAAATTAAATTTAAATTTAAACTTTGAATCGAAAATTAGAATAAAACTTTGAGGTTTGAGTCCAAAATCAAAATCAGATTTCAAGAAGTAAGTTTTAGCTGTTTTTGCTTTTAGGCATCGGAAATCAGAAAACTGATTCTAACAATTAGAATCGGATTTTGAAAATGAGGTTGCCAAACACTCGGAGCTGAAAATCACTTTTGAGCTCAAAATAACTTTTCAAAAACTAAGCCAAACACTCCCTGTAATATGGTTAAATCTCGTACTTCGATTATAGCATTTTGAGCAGTAGCTACGTTTAAGAGGTTAAGAGAGTTAACCCTGCTAAAGACAGAGTAGTCGCTAGGATGGGTGACCCCTGGGAAGTAGTGCGCTATAATTGATATCAGAGCCAATCACCAGGCAAAAGTGTGAGATGAATCTCGACTGAACTAGAGTCATACAGGAAGTAGAGCATGTCTCCCTGGTTGACGGTTGTTGTGGGTGGACCACGGCACCCCAAAAGATTGGCTAAAGCTAGCAAGAATAGCCTTATTTATTAAATATAACATGGCTAAATCATGTAATCTTGCTATAACATTTTAAATGGTGACTAGGCATAAAATGTTAAGAGAGTTAAATACGCTAGGGCTAGAGTAGTCGTAGGATGAGTGACTCTTTGGGAATGGAGCGTCACATCCAATTCATGCAAGGATGCTTATATAGAAGTTATCTTTTCATTTCTTAACTATATATATAATGTTCTTTAAGAACTTATTAAGTGCGCCAACAAAGCAGTCGCTAGCAAGATGTTAGTATCAGTTGAAAAGTTCCTTTCGTCCTTTCGGGTTGACCAGCAAATTTTGATTCCATTTTGGTTCTTAAACTTATATACCTGGTTTCGTTAAACGATCAGTTTGCGATAATATCCATCACCTTAGATTTCTTTCTATAGCTTGGAGACAATGTGCTTCCATCAACTTTGTTTATGAAAGAGATCGATTTCCAATAATTATTCATGCATCTTTCTTTCGCTAGCTCTATTTTTATTTCTTAATGCAAGCAATGTAAGCCACATATCGGCCGTCCCTACCGCAAGTGATAAATGACTTGGTGATTGATACCCGAGGTCTCAAGTTCGAATCCTAGTTGATTCACATTTTCTGCTAAATTTATGTTTAAATGAAATAAACGAAACGGGTAGCATACTATCGATCTCTCAAAAATAAATAAAAAAAAAGCAATGTAAGCCACATGTAACCTTATCAAACATACATATGTTCACTGATGTTGCACCGACTGTTTGATGAGAAGTGATCTTTGTACGTACTAGAGTCGAGGAATTACGTGGCATTGCTGAGTTGTTGATTGTAACACTGTGACAGATAGAGAAACACTTCAAAATATCTATATTATTGCACCGTTGCATCTCTACTTGCTATTTCTGACGTGCATAAATGAATTAACGAGATTTTCACTCCTCACGTCTACTATTTAGTGAAACCACATAAGAGGGAATTATGGGTTTGGCGGAATTAGCGGAAAAAGAAGATCTTGCGAGCTTGACTCTAGTCCGACTTTATAAAGGATCTGAGAGGTATAGAATAAGCGAGAACTGGCTCCACTTGTGCTGGTGAAATACCATCACCTTTTTATGATTATTTTATATTATTTAATATGATATCAGAATAAACAAATTCTTAAGTTCGAATCACGTTTAACTCCTAACATAATTGATTTATCCCATTTAACTCAAATCCACGTTATAGGCCTATAAAAGAAGTTTCGAGTGCAAACATGAGGGAGCATATATAAGTTTTTGAAAAACAGTGATTACTTCACATTATTTAACAATGTTAATTAGTAGTTCTAATAAGTTTTCGGCCGTTAGATTTACCCTCTTAACCATTTCCACCCGTTAGATCATACTATTCAACCAACCACCCATTCAACCCTAGAAGACCACTATCATCTTAACTGCACATCACTTTATCCAACAGTCGAAAACTTATGAGTACGAAGGGGTCTATACTCATAAGAGTATAGTAGCCCTAGTCTATATATATATATATATATATATATATATATATATATATATATATAGACAAGGGAGTTCGGCTACTATACTCTTATGAGTACGATCGCTTTCGTACTCATAAGTTGTTTTCGATGATAGAGCTTCCGAATCGACGATCTATACCGTTAAACATTATTTAGAGCATTTAAAACTTCTAGAAATCAAATTTCATAATTTTTCGACATCATCTACCATACGATCAAAAGCTCACAAAATTGAAAATTTTTAATGGCCGGTATGGAATACTTGCTAGTTTAATAATATAAAAGAATTGGAATATGTTGAATTTTTAAAAGAAAATTCTATTCACTATCTAGATAAAGATCAATAACTCCGATCTTAAATTAAAAGGTCCAATCATCCATTTTTAGGACGTCGATCGATTTTGACCGTTCATTTTATGCCCGTTTGATAGATTTTATTATGATTTCGAAAAATTACGAAATTTATTTTTTAGAAGTTTCAAATACTCTAGATCATATTTAACGGAGTGAATCGTCGATTCGGAAGCCCCATCATCAAAAATAATTTATGAGTACAAATGGCTCTATACTCGTAAGAGTATAGTAGCCCTACTCTCTATATATGTATATATTTATATGTATGTATACTATATATATATATAGTATATGTATACACATTTATATACTATATATATAGTATACATATATATACTACACACACACACACACACACACACACACACACACACACACACACACACACACACACACATATATATATATATAGTCCGGCTACAATACTCTTATGAGTACGAAGTCTTCGTACTCATAAGTTGTTTTCGATGATAGAGCTTCCGAATCGACGATCCATTCCATTAAACATTATCTAGAGCATTTAAAATTTCTAGAAATTAAATTTTATAATTTTTCGATATCATTTACCTTTCGATCAAAACCTCACAAAATTGACAATTTTTAACAACCGGTATGAGATATTTGCTAGTTTAACGGTGAAAAAGAATCGGAATAGGTTGAATTTTTGATAGAAAATTCTATTCATTACCTAAATAAAGATCAATAACTCCGATCTTAAATTGAAAGATCCGATCATTCATTTTTAGGATGTCGTTCGATTTTAACCGTTCATTTTATACCAGTTTGATGGACTTTATAATGATTTAGAAAAATTACAAAATTTATTTTCTTGAAGTTTCAAATACTCTAAATCATATTTAACGGTGTGGATCATCGATTCGAAAACCAAAACATCGAAAACAACTTATGAGTATGAATGGCTCTATACTCATAAGAGTATAGTAGCCCTACTCTCTCTCTCTCTCTCTCTCTCTCTCTCTCTCTCTCTCTCTCTCTCTCTATATATATATATATATATATATCTGCCGTTTAATTCAACATTAGTTTTTTAACAGTGAGTGAGTAAAATGACTATTTTATCCTTACAAATTTGTCTCTGCAAAAAGTTAATTTTCTTTCCATCTCTCTCCTTCACTTCGCACGGAACGTGCAGCGTACCTCACTTTTGTCACGACCGAGACCTCGCCTTCGACGTCACCGCTGTCGTAGATCTCACCATCGTTACGAATAAAGAGAAGAGGGTGGGAAAGTTAACAGGACTCAACATTGGAATACATGCACATTATATATATAAGG
>NC_033639.1:541075-543088 GCF_001540865.1 Ananas comosus | reverse complement strand
AACCATATTATTAAGTAAAATAACCTTTTAGCATTTTTTTACATTTCGTGCTAATTCTTTGATGGCATGACAATTTGAATGTCCATAAACAAATGCAATAATAATTGATTTTTGAGAGAAATCTAATTTAAATTAGAAAAGATAATAGGATTGATAAATATCTTTATATGATTAGTTAAGTGTGAATTTGAACCTCTTTAGTTTTTTTTATTATTTATTACCCTTCATAATATTTTAAATATTTTTTCTGTTTCTTTTTAACGTTTTTATTTGTTTGTTAAATCTACAGACTATAAATTTTTACTAAAATATTTCTACCCGCCGCATCGCGCGGGTCCCTACGCTAGTATATATATAGAAGCGAGAAGGGAAGTTTGAGGCTAGGCACGTCCTTCAACATGTATAGTATTCTAGTGCACAGAAAATTGAAGTTTGGTTCAATAATTTCTTCAGTCATTGAACTTAACTATTTTATATTGTTCATCTGTACGCTTGTGCACCGTATTTCTATCTGTCTTCATCCACTTCATACTTTTACTAACACGATAGTACAATTTCTAAATATTAAAAGGGTAAAAATATAGAGAACTTATTAGAGTTATTAACTTATCGACAAATTCAAATATAATGCTAGACTATTTTAAAATGCTTTTAAACAACGATTAGCTACAGAAAAAAGTATATTCTTTAATGTAATATTTTTTCCTTAGTTATATAGTGAAATTAGATTTTTTAAAGTCACATCAAAATAGTAATAATTGAACTAAATACATTTTCGCTGAGTACACTAGAGCCCACAAAGCAATGGGACGTGTATAGCGAATCTTCTATTAGAATCTGTGGTCTAAAATGTTCCATTGATCAATCTATAACACACCAAAAGTGTTAAAAAAAAAAACAAACAAAAAAAAAGGTGTCTCCCTATCTAACTTATAGTCAATTTAGAGCACATTTTGTCATGTTTAGCATTATTATATTATGCAGATGAGCCAAATGTGTCCCTATGTTGCGTTGGATTAAGCTTTTTTGGTTTTCTGTGATGCCTCGCTTCACCTGTCGTAAAATTTCTTAAACTTTACCATTTTAGATCTAGCCATTGCCTAACATACTATAATCGAATTAAAACTTTTAATCTTATCGGATTAAAACTTTTAATTTTGTCACAATATTCTTTTTTCTTTAAGCATTAAGATTTTTATTAGGTTCACAAGCACCGATTGATATGAGGCTCGTCCCGCTAACCTTAACCGACCTTATGTGGAGCAATACTCCACCCGCTGTATGACTCAGACTCAAACGATACTATCAATACTATTCTAGTCCTTCTCTCTCTCTCTCTCTCTCTCTCTCTCTCTCTCTCTATATATATATATATATATATAGTTGAGCTAGAATACTATCAGTAGCAAACGGGCTCCATTACCACCCATTTATTTTCGATGATGGAGCCTCCAAATCGACGATCTGCACCGTTGAACATGATCTATACCACTTGAAGTATTTAGAAACCAAATTTCAAATCTTTTCGACATTATTAACCTAAGGATCAAAGGGTTTCAAAACTTATAGTCGATATGAGACATTTTCTCGTTTAACGGTGTAAAGATATCCAAATCAATTGAATTTTGGTAAGAAAATTTTTTAAACTATTTAGAACAAGATCTATACTCTCGATCTTGATTATAAGATTCCTATCATCACTTTTTAGAGAATATTCATTTTCAGCCGGTCATTGTGTGTTCGTTTGATGGACAAGAGAACAATATTGAAAAAGTATGAAATTTGATTTCTAGCGGCAATTATTTTAAACTACTTCTTTTAACGACTAATAATTTTATACTAAATACATTTATTTTGAATCCAATACTGCTCTAACCCTAACCCTAATCTGAACCCACACCCAACCTATCCATCTCACACAAACACCCTAATCCTAAAAGCATAGCAGTCCATATATATATATATATATATATATATATATATATATATATATATATATATATATATATATAT
>NC_033639.1:286111-539899 GCF_001540865.1 Ananas comosus | reverse complement strand
TATATATATATATAGAATTAGGCTGGAATACTATTAATAGTAAAACGCTTGTTTTGCTATCAAATTTTTAACCCTTGGATGAAAAATTGTAGGGTCAGGATGATATTAGTCGGTTAGAGTCATGAGTGGTCCCCCTAAGGTTGAGTGGTCCCCACTGGGTTATAGTATTTAATCCAATGGTTAGAAATAATGAAAAGAGTTGATCTAAAGGCTAAAAAACTGGTAGCAACAATGAGATTTTGCTACTAATAGTAGCCCAGTCCAACTCTCTCTCTATATATATATATACATATATGAGCACAGCAGTCTTTATACTTCTAAATTTCTAACTATTCATCAAAATTGATAATTGATTAGAATTTTTCTCTTTTTTTTTCGTTTTTTTTACTATCTCTCTTAATTTCTCCTTTCTTTGAATTTCTCTCCAATATCTCTTCTCTCTCACCCTTCCCACTACCATCACCTACCTAATTAACCTACGTCCTTTTACCCGATAACTTAATGTATTTAATCGAATATTAGTAAATTATTTGGGATAAAATCCTATATATGCTCCTTCTATCGAGGGTTTAGAGTCGTAATGCATGAAATAATTTAGATATTCTGAAGTGTTTCTCTATTTGTTAGAGTATGTTACAATCAAAATCTTAGCAATGCCACGTGATTCTAGTACGTACAAAGGGAACTTCTCAATTCTCATCGAATTAATAGTCGGTGCAACATCAGTGAACGTACGTTTGATAAGGTTACGTGTGGCTTACATAGCTTGCATATATACAACGATAGAGCGAAAGAAACATGCATGAATAATTGGAAATCTCCTGTAATCAATGTTATTGGAAGCACATTATCTCCAGGCTATCAAATGTAATCTAAGGTGGTGGCCGGTTAATATCCAAACTAATCATTTAATGAAACCAGGTATATAAGTTTAAGAACCAAAATGGAATCAAAATTTGTTGATCAACCCAAAAGGATGAAAGGAACTTTTCATCTGATACTAACGTCTTGCTAGTGACTGCTTTAATTTGTTTTCGCACTTAATAAGTTCTTAAAGAACAGTATATATAGTTAAAAAATGAAAAGATAACTTTTATATAAGCATCCTCTCATGAATTGGATGTGGCGCTCCATTTTCATAGGGTCATCCATCATAGGACTACTCTAGCCCTAGCGTACTTAACTTTCTTAACTTCATAGGCCCAGCTACCATTTAAAATATTATAGTCACATCACAAGATTTAGCCCCCGTATATTTAATATATATATATAGAAGACTATTATAAATTCCAAGGTGTCATGTTATTTTCCTTTTTAAGATCTGAAGTTCTCATCAGGCTCAAGCACACCTGCAAGTATTAGGTGCTGTGAGACTTCTCTTGCTAGTTTTAGCCGACCTTGTGGGGGCGCCGTGGTCCACCCACAACAACCATCAAACAGGGAGCCACGCTTTACTCGTTGTGTGACTCAAACTCAATCGAGACTCATTTCACGTACTTCTGTGTAGTGATTGGCTCTAATGTTAAATATGGTGCACTACTGCCCAGGGGTCACCCATTCTAGCAACTACTCTATCTCTAGCACGCTTAACTCTCTTAACCTCTTGGACCTAGCCGCTACCCAAAATGCTATAGTCGGATTACGAGATTTAGTTATATTCTATTTATTATATAGGACTATTCTAAATCCTAGGGTATCATATTATTCTCACTCTTTAAGCCCTGAAGTTCTCGTCAGGTTCAAACAATTGCAAACATTAAGTGATATGAGACTCGTCTTGCTAGCCTTTAGCCAATCTTGTGGGGAGCCGTGCTCCACCCACAACGATTGTGAATTGCGGATCCACATTCTACCCACTGTATGACCCTAGTTCAGTCAAGACTTATCTCGTATTTCTTACTGGTGATTGGCTTTGATATCAAATATGGCGCACTACTCCCCACGGGTTTCCCATACTACCAACTATTCTAGCTCTAGCACGCTTAACTCTCTTAACCTCTTGGACTTAACCACTATCCAAAATGCTATAGCCGGGTAGATCATGAGATTAATTTAGCTATATTATATCTACTTTATAGAACTATTCTAAATCCTAGGATGTCACACCGGAGATGATGATCACTCCCCATCAAATGTTGATTGGAGCATATGTTGTCTCGACACAGGAAAATCTAAAGAGTGGTCCAAAATGAATTTGGATACAACAGTTATTATTGCTAGGGGATCGCGACATCGTTACATTTGATATCAGAGCCTAATAACTAGTCGGAAGTGTGAGATGAATCTGACATCAAGTATGATTGGGTCAGGCTAACAAGGGCATTAGTCTAATAGTCCCACATCGAATAATATGGACATCGAATAATGTGGAAGAGTGAAGAGATCACAAACCACTAAAGAAGCCAATATAGATAGGGATGTCAATGGGTTGGATTCGTGGCAAATTTTCAAAAATCCGAATCCGACGGATTTAAAAAATCCATATCCAAATTTGAACCCAACTAAAAATCTGAAACCCGAACCCAAAACAATTGTTTATTTTTTCAATATTTCAAAATATATTATATTAAATTTAAATTTTTAAAATACAATTTCAAATACAAACATTAAATTTTTATATACATGTTATATATAATGTAAAATAAACTCGGGTTTGGGTACGGATCGGGTCAGATATAGTCAAAATTCATATTCGAATTCATATCCGTCGAGTTTTTATTTTGTATATCCATATTCAAAATTATATCCGTTTAATATCGAATAAATTCGCTCGGTTCGGATTCGAATTCGGATAAAATTTTGAGTATCCATAGCCATTGACATCCCTAAATATACATACATGCCTTGGATATTTTCTTTCCAAACACTGATGAACATTCATGCGCGTGTATACGTGTGCGTGTGTGTATATACAGCACACTCTATATATATCCCCTCTCAGCTTCTACGTCCCACACCCCCCCCACAAAATAAAAAAGGAAAAAAAAAAAGGGAAAGAAATTAAGAAATGTTGAAGCCCTTGTTACGAGCACAAAACAACTCCCCCTCTCTCTTCTTCATCTCATCCCTCAATCCAATAATCAACCCAACCACAATCCCGAAACCGCGACATGCGCAATCGCAGTCGTGCCAAAGCCGCCGTCGAGAGGCGACTCCGAGGGCTCTCCGGGTGCGTTGCGAGGCTGCGAATGAGGCGGCGGCGAGATCTGCGGCAGCAGCAACGGCTACGAAGAGCCCCGCGAAGGTGAAGGCAGTCGTGACGGTGCAGTCGACCGTCAGCAGAGCCCTTTCAGACCTCAGCGTTGCCCGCGGCCTCGACGACGTCACCGACTTGCTGGGGAAGACCCTCCTCTTAGAGCTTGTGAGCTCCGAGCTCGATCCAAGTAAGTCCATTTCCATGCACTCCCACGTAACAAAAGAAATTAACATCTAAGAACCTTTTTTTCTTCGCTATTTAATCTTGCTTAAAAGCATCTTAAAATAGTCTACCGTCGTATTTGATAACGAAAATTTATCACGTATACACCGACTTTTTAAAGCGTCAGAATTTTTTGAAATTATGATGATTTTTAAGTGTCAGAAAATTTTAAAAAATAGTCAACTTTATTTTTCAATAGATTGATTTGATATAATAGACAGTTTATATAATGATGTTTTTCTAGGAGTCGGTATTTCTAAGCATATTCATCGAAAAAGCATCCTTATGATGAAATTTTTTTAGTGACCGGTCAATTTGCGCTCACATTTACGTACCTCCTTTTCTTTTCTTTTCTTATAAGTATTTACCCTTACACAAATTGACGCAGGCCAGGACCGCATTGAAAGGAAAGAAGCACAGAAACGGAAAGAAAGAAACACACGAAGAATCAATTTTTTGATAAATAAGAAAATAGTATTAATCAACTCTCAAAATCTGATTGTATTAAGCAAGCGCCATGTCTATATATATATATATCGAGATGATACACAAATCGTATTAAACGAAAATAATAAATTCTAATATATCTCTAAATTAATCTATTCAGATAAAAATAATCAAATAATCAAACTACAAATATAAAACAAATAGAACTTTTCGAAAATAACTTAAATATATCAAAAAGGATGTAGAAATAATTGAATTTTGATCCTAAACTCTATCGGAATGGCTTCACATTTAATGCGTAGATCTCGAAAAGTGCCTTTCTAACTAAGGTTGAATCGAATATTCGAGTGAAAAGTTACGACCGTTTAAAAATTTATCGAAATTAATAAGTCAATTTGGACTCACACACACTCTCTCTCTTTTCCGTCGTGACCACCCTGCGAACGGGATAATCCCACAACGAAATTCATAGCTATGTCCTCCCATTTCCAAAAGGGAATAAGTAAACTTTGAAGCTTTTCCGTTGGAAATCGGCGCTCCGCCTTGACTTGTTGGCACACAAGACATTGCGCCACATAGTGTGCAATATCCTTTTTCATCCCCGGCCATCAATAATGCATTTTCAGATCTTTGTACATCTTGGTGCCGCCCGGATGAACACTATAAGGAGACTGATAGGGTTCTTGCAAAATAACCTTTCGGATTTTCTCGTCGTTCGGCACACACCAACGATTTCGATATCGAAGTGCACCATCGGAGCCCACAATAAAGTCGCTCGTGCGCCCGCTTTCGATGTCTCGCCGCACTTTTTGGAGATTTGGGTCCGAGGACTGCCGATGTTTAATTCTCTCCAACAAAGTTGGTTGAACAACGAGAGCAGCAAGCAAAATCGGGACTTCCGGGGCCACAACCTCGAGATCGAGCCGCCACATTTCCTTCCATAACGACGGCTGATGCGTGATGGCCATTGCAAGATTCTCCACCGATTTTCTACTAAAAGCATCCGCCACCACATTGGTTTTTTTCGGGTGGTATAGAATAGTTACATCATAATTTTTTAACAATTCTAACCACCTACGCTGCCTCATATTCAGTTCCTTCTGTGTGAATAAATACTTGAGGCTCTTATGATCCGTGTACACCTCGCAGCGTTGGCCGTACAAATAGTGTCCTCACAATTTAAGCGCGAAGATCACCGCAGATAGCTCCAGGTTGTGAATAAGATAGTTTTTCAACTGGCGGAAGGCATATGCAATAACCTGCCTATGCTGTATCAAAACACACCCAAAATCTTAATAGGATGCATCACTGTACACGACAAAACTTTCCCCCAGAACTGGGAGGGCGAGTACTGGAGCCGTAGTCAATTTTTCCTTTAACTCTTTTAAACTCCGGTCACACTCGTCGCTCCACACAAATTTAGTTCCCTTGTGTGTAAGGCGGGTAAGTGGAATAACAATCTTCGAGAAACCTTTCACAAACCGCCTATAATAGCCCGCAAGACCAACGAAACTGCGGACCTCCAAAACATTCGTCGGGCAAGGCCAATCCTTAATTACCTCAATTTTCCTCGAGTCAACAGATACACCACCCTCAGAAATTATGTGACCCAAGAAAGCGACTTCACGGAGCCAAAAATCGCATTTCTTCAACTTTGTATAGAGTTTCTCCGACCGAAGGACTTGTAGCACAATTCTCAAATGTTCTTCGTGCTCCTAGTCACTACGGGAGTAGACCAATATATCGTCTATGAATACCACGGCAAATCGATCTAAGAAGGATTTGAAAATACGATTCATTAAATCCATAAATACTGTAGGGGCATTTGTGAACCAAAACGGCATAACCGTGAATTCATAATGTCTATATCGCGTACGGAACGCGGTCTTGTGAACATCCTCCGGCTTGATCCTCAATTGATAATATCCTGACTGAAGATCAATTTTCGAATACACCCGAGACCCTTGCAACTGATCAAACAAGTCGTCGATGCGAGGCAACGGGTATTTATTTTTTATCGTGACCTTATTCAGCTCACGATAATCCACACACAGCCGGAGCGACCCGTCCTTCTTCTTTACAAATAGCATCGGGGCTCCCCATGACGATACACTTGGCTTGATGAATTCCTTGTCAAGGAGATCTTGCACCTGAGCCCTCAACTCCTTTAACTCGGGCGGTGCCATCCTATACGAAGCTTTCGAAACAGGTGCAGCCTCGGGAACCAAGTTTATCACGAACTCGATCTCCCGGTAATTTGGTATTCCTGGCAACTTTGCGGAAAACACATCCAGAAACTCTCTGACCACCGGAATATCGTCGAGTACTAGAGTCTCCTTATGAGTCTCCACCACAGTTGCTAAATTAGCCACACAACCACTATTAGTCAACTTTCTTGCTCACAACGTCATCACCGTCATGACAAAGAGCGAAATCCTATATCCACGATAGGTGAACTTCTCCTGTCCAGGCTCACGAAAGGTTATCACCTTACTATCACAATCAATGGTCACATAGTACTTCGAAAGCCAATCCATACCCAATGTCAAGTCAAACCCTTTCAACTATTTCAACACGAGCAAGTGTGCCGGCATAATCCAGTCGCCCACTTGCACTGGACAAGCCAAACACTCCTCCTTAACACTAAACGTGTGCTCAGAAGCGTCAACCCACCAAGCATCCTCACTCACTTTAACCTCTATGCCATGCACACTAGCAAATGATTGGCTAATGAATGAATGCAACACGCCCGTGTCAAATAAAGCTCTAGTTCTGATTCCATTTATTAACACAATACCTGCCACGACGTCGTTAACCATAGCAGGTTCCTCCACTTGAGCGGCGAATACACGACCACTAGGCGCCGGTCGGGATCCCTTAGATTGACGCGGTACCATAGCACGTCCAGCAGATACAGCAGCGGGCGAAGCTCCAATGAACTGTCAAGGGGCCGACTGAACCGAAATAGTAGACGGGGCAAGCGATGATCCTCCCGGGCACTGACGGCTCATATGTCCTACCTGGCCACATCTAAAACACCTCCCCTCATGCTGCTCATAATTTATCGGTCGGTGTTCTCCGCAACAAATGACACACCGAGGAGGTCCGCCCTTTCGGCTGTGCTGGCGGGTACTTTGGGGTCTCCTTGGAACTCGATTGTCCCCTGGAGCTACTGATAGCTCATTTCTTTTCCTTGTCCTTTTCGAACATCTCGCGCTCTGACCGCGCAAACACATTTCCATACTCTTACCTAAAGGGCCCGATCCAAAACCTCAACGAAGGTCCGAAGCCTGAAGGAGTGAACCACCTTAAAGATCTCGAGCCGAAGTCCTCGCTCGAAGCACTCCGCTTTGTCCTGGTAGCCCTGAACCACGGCCGAGATGCAATTCACGATATGCGAGAACTCCCGCTCATATTCCTTTACTAAGTGATTCCCTTGCCTCAGCTTTCGAAAATTCTATTTTATTTTTCTTTTATTGCTATCGGGGAAGTACTCGGTGAATAACAATCTCCGGAACTCCTCCCAAGTGACCGGAGGAAGGTTTGGGGATCGATTCTTCTTCACTCCCCTCCTCCAAACTCGGGCCGACTTCTCGAAGCAATGAGCAGCCAAATGCACCTTATCCCGCTCCAAAGTATAAATATCCTTGAATAGAGTCTCCATCGTGGCGATCCAAGACTCTACAATCCAAGGATCCATCACCTCTCCGTCGAAGGTAGGAGGGTTGAACCTCTTAAAGGTCGTGAGGGCCGCAAGTCCTCGCTCTCTCTCAGCCTCCTCCGCCGCTAAATAAGGTACCGAGGAGCTAGACGCCGTCGGGGGAATGCTCGCCGGTGCGGGGTGAGTCGTTAATGGTGCTGCAATGATATCTACACCCTCAGCAGCATTAGGGGCGCGTGCCGAGGGTGCGGGAGGTTCCCGGCTCTCAGGTGCCGTCACTACCGCCTATCGCGCCACCACCCCTTGAACCCTTCCAATCTGCTCCTCCTGTCGGTGCACCATACCGATCAGTGCAGCCACCTGCGCCTGCAATTCCTGGACCTCGTCAAACCCAGAATGCTCAAGCACTTCAGAAGGCGGTGCCAAAGCGGATCTCGTCTCAGGACGTTTCGCCAACGCCATTGTCTCCTGAAATGCAACAATTTGGTTAATCACTTTAACCCACGAACTCCACACAGCTCAAAACTAAACCACCCATAACCAAATTAGGTGAAAGTTTACGAGCATATTCATTCCCACCCTCAGACATTATGTCGTCGGCCGCAAACATAACCTCCTTGAATTGAGAGTGAATAACACTTGAATCCGTTCCCAATAGTTATCATAGACATACTAGCAACTAGACCCAATCATCTTAACTTCCGCCATTAGTCATTAATCAACATCACTCGGGTACCTATATCCTTATGGTTACCATCCTAAGATCTCCTAGGTCCTTCCTAGTCTTCTCTTCTTTCCATGCTCTGATACCACTCTGATTCTGTCACGCACCGCAACCGCCAATTTGGTCGGTTCGGGAACGCACACAAACCGCCGAACGGACAAAGTCTCCCCTGCCCGCCCAAGACTCAACAACATCGAGTTTTGCCCAGGAAAAAATAAATAACATACATGACTTGCGCGAGGGCAATATACAAGAGCAAGAGAGAAGATTAACTTAGCTATTACAACCATTCATTTGTTTAACAATTTACAACTCACCAAAATACAACCATTGGTTCATATTACATATATGGTTTTCATCTCACTGCAAGTTCCAAACTACAACATGTCACTCATATATATATATATATATATATATATATATATATATATATATATATATATATATATATATATATATATATATATATATATATGAGTTGGACTGGGCTACTATTAGTAGCAAAATTTCATTGTTGCTACCAGTTTTTTAGCCATTGGATCAACTCTTTTCATCATTTCTAACCATTGGATTAAATACTATAACCCAGTGGGGACCACTCAACCCTAGGGGGACCACTCTCATCCTGACCCTACAATTTTTCATCCAAGGGTTAAAAACTTGATAGCAAAAAGAGCATTTTACTACTCATAGTATTCCAGCCTAATTATATATATATATATGGTATTCTGATGCATGGAGGGAGGGGCCACTACCTAGGGCGCTATGCCCTTGCCACGATCCTTGGCCGCTCCGCTAGGACCGGGATCTGCAAAACAATGGGGTAAGAACTAAAAGTTTCCAATGGATTCGACCGCCGACCCCACCGACTTTTCCACTAGGTCTAAGTAGGCATAAGTAGAAAAGGAGAGCAAAAGTAATGAGTACTAACATCCTACTATGCCTCAACAATATGATATAATGAGCAAAGAAACCATTATAGTCATGATGCACGTCATTCATATCTTTATAACCCAATCATACCGGCTAACCCGAAGGTTGAGTCCAACTCATAACCAATCCCATAGATGCGGAGACGCTCGCTACACCTATCGAGGACCGTCTGCTGGATAGCTACGTTAACCCAAGTGTGACTACTTCGGAGCTCACTGCTTGAGGTAGAGCGACCACCAACAAGCCGACAGACGCTATGTGAGTACAATCTAACCCTCTAAACTTGAGAGTACCCTACCAACTAGGGGCAACAATACTCAGGGATCTATCCATCCCTAACATCTAATGTCTGAGTGTTATCATCATCACTAGTCCAAATGCCACAATTCCACGTCACTATGTTGTCTAAGTTCACACTGGACTCATGGCACTATAGAGTTTCCAATGTTCATGACCCAATCCTTATGCGTCTAACATTTAGGTTTCCATTTCATGTTTTGTAATTTTACCATAAGAGCATGCAAGGAATTGAATACACCAAAACATACTAACACTATAATGCATGAGTTCTATACATGTACATATATGGCCAACAATAATAACATAGATATAGGAAGAAATTCAACAATTTCGGATAGTACCACCCATCTTATATCGATGCTAAAAGGCGAGAAACCTAGTCCCGCGATTTATCGACACCGTTTTGACTCGACCCAAGGGTAACGAAGGCAAATCGATGTTTTTTTTCAATGGAACGTCGTAGGCTCGTAGGAACTTCGATTCAAGCTGCCCAACACGTCGATTTACCCTTCAATTAAGGAACTAAGGGGTTAATTTCATTATAAACCTCATAACCACAAAAATCCTAATTATAACCCTAGGGTTCACAAACAATGGTCATACACTAAATACCATGGGGATTCATGGATTATTCTAGGTCTCTAAGTTACAAGAATCCCAAGGACATGAATCTTAGGGTTACAAAAGCCCTAACTTAAACTTGCCAAAACCTTACCTTGGCCTCTCCTACACCTCAAGCTCCACCTTGTTCTAGAGCTTCTTCCACTCCTCAAGAGCTCCAATCCTTCAAAACTCCTCCAAATCCACCTTGTTGGAGAGGTTCTAGAGAGAGAATGAGAGGAAGAAGAATCAAGAGAGGGAGAGAAGTGTTCTCAGCATGAGAACAAGAGAGGAGTTGGGGGCCTTTTATAAGTTCCCACAATTGCACTTAAGCCCTCCAAGAATTACTATTTGCGGCAGTTCAGCTTTTGCATCTCGCGGCATTAAGTACCGATACTCGAAATTGAGTATCAGTACTCGGGTCCTCCAGTACCGGTACCCCCAACCGGGTACCTCAACCCGAACGTTGGATTTTCGGGTTTATAATAGAGTACCAGTACGCGGCCTCCAGTACCGGTACACGACCTTCTAGTACCGGTACCACCAACCAGGTGCCTCAACCCGAACATTGGTTATTTGAGCTTTCAATAGAGCACCGATACATGACCTTCCAGTATCGGTACCCCAGGCCCAGTATCTTAAACCGAGAGCTAGCATTTTTGAACTTGCATGGGGTTCCGGTACCAAGTTCCAGTACCTGTACCCAACACAAGTTCTGCAGCTTTTTAATTGCTTGAGTCCGTTTTAGCACCGGATAATGCTAAAAACACTCAAACACCATCCGATGTCACTTCTAATGACTCCGAAGCCCTCAGGACAATATATGAACTATGTCCAGTCGCTCCCTTCACCATGCATTGATCACTTTGACCAAAGTTGGTATGACACTTCGGAAAGCCAATACCTTACAGTATTAATCGTGTTTCACTTAACAGGAACAGGATTGGAGAAGGAGACCATAGCGGGCTACACTAACAAAGCAAGCAAGCATTGCGACAAAGTCAAGTACGAAGGCGAGTTCTCAGTCCCTTCGACGTTCGGAGAAGTAGGCGCGGTGGTGGTAGAGAACGAGCACCTCAAGGAGATGTATCTCCACAACATCGTGCTCACCCCTGCGGGCGACAATGCCACCTCCCTCACCATCGATTGTAGATCGTGGGTGCACTCCAAATTCGATAACCCTGAGAAAAGGGTCTTCTTTACTAGCAAGGTTAGCATCTCTCTATTTAATTAATTCAGTTTACTTCATTTCTCCAACTTTTAAGTTTGACGTTTTATACTAGCAAGGTGAACAACTCTCTCTCTCTCTCTCTCTCTCTCTCTCTCTCTCTCAGTTCAGATTATTTTGTTCCTCGAACTTTTAAGTTTGACAATTCTTTACTAGCAAAGTGAATGACTCCCTCTCTCACACACAATTTAAATTATTTTGCTTCTCGAACTTTTAAATTTGTTAGTTCTTTAGGTGAACATCTCTCTCTCTCTCTCTCTCTCTCTCTCTTAATTCAGTTTACTTTGTTTCTCGAACATTTAAGTTTGACAACTCTTTTCTAGCAAGGTGAACATCTCTTTCTTTCTCTCTCTCTCTCTCAATTCAGTTTACTTTCTTTAACTTTTAGGTTGACAATTCTTTACTAGCAAGGTGAACAACTATCCTTTTCTCTTCCCCCCTCTCTCTCCTCTCTAAGTTCAATTTACTTTGTTTCTCAAACTTCTTTAAATTTGACAATTATTTACTATCAAAGTGAACATCCCTCTCTCCCCCTCCCTAACTCTTTCTCTTATTGCATGCATGCAGTCCTACTTGCCTTCTCAAACCCCATCAGGGCTCGAGAGGTTCAGAAAGAAAGAGCTGGCGAACATACGAGGGGATGGCACAGGGGAACGGAAGCCATTCGAGAGGATATACGACTACGACACATACAATGATCTCGGCGATCCTGACAAAAGCGAGGATCTGGCGAGGCCCGTCCTTGGCGGAAGCAAAGAGTTCCCTTATCCGCGTCGATGCCGCACCGGTCGCCCGAGAACCAAGAAAGGTATATATGCGATAGATAGATCAAATATGAATGTCGTAAATGCAAAATACTACATAGCTAACATAGCTATTTGTGTACATAAACATCCTAGGGTACGATATCTCAGCTATTTGCCTTTTCTTGCAGACCCACTTTCTGAAGAACGAAGCAGCAGCATATACATCCCGAGGGATGAATCCTTCTCCGAGGTTAAAGGATTGACATTCTCGGGGACGGCCTTTAGATCTGTACTCAATGTAGTGGTCCCGTCGATCAAGACGGCTATCAACGACACGAAGCTCAGTTTCCCCTACTTCACAGCCATCGATTCACTGTTCAATGAGGGTGTCAAACTCCCTAAGCAAGAGGGTCTTAGCTTCTTCCGCACCATAATACCGCGGATCATCAAGACCCTCGAGGACAGCACCGACAATGTTCTTCACTTTGAGACCCCAGAGATGATCGATCGTAATTGCTTTATCTTACAACTAAATTCTACGCACGACCATTTATAGCACCTGCGCATAAATTTTCTTCTTTTTTTTTAACCAACCCAGTAACTTGCGCAACCATTAATGCTGCAGGAGACAAGTTTGCATGGCTCAGAGATGAAGAGTTCTCAAGGCAAATTCTAGCAGGAGTCAATCCATTTAGTATTCAACTTGTCACAGTATGTGGAAAATATTACACTTAATACATTTTTCTAATTTCTTGAGTAAGTTTTTTTTTTTTTTGTATTGGATGATTAATATTGATCGATTTTAACAATCACGCAGGAGTTTCCTTTTGTCAGCAAACTTGATCCGGAGGTTTATGGTCCAGCAGAATCTGCTATCACTGCAAAACTTATAGAGAGAGAAATTTTGGGTGTTATGACTGTCGAGGAGGTAGTGATTAAATCTAATTCTTGCACAAGCACTTTTCCTTAATAGTCGACGATTTAATTACTACTGAAGTTATATTAACAATATGATTAGATTTAATGCATTTACTCTGTAAAAATAGATTTTTCTCTATTAATTAATGCTACGAATTTTCTATTAGGCCCTTAAGAAAAAGAGGTTGTTCATACTGGACTACCACGACCAGGTACTACCATATGTGCATAAGGTGCGCGAGCTGGAAGACATGACTTTGTATGCCTCCCGCACTGTCTTCTTTCTCACCAGTGATGAGGCGTTGATGCCGATCGCCATCGAACTCACCCGCCCAGCCTCCCATACAAAGCCTCAATGGCGGCAAGTCTTCACCCGCTGCTGGGACGCCACGGGTGCGTGGCTTTGGAGGCTTGCCAAAGTACACGTCTGCGCCACCGATGCCTGCTACCACCAGTTTGTCATCCACTGGTCTCTTTCTCTCTCTTTCTCTCTCTTGAGCCCCGTACATTTGCAAAAACTAAATGAGATAGGATCTGATCGAGAAAGATTCAAACTAGAGACTTCCTGCTCTGATACCATTTGATATATATACTCAAGTAGTCTCTTTGCTTCATGATCTTTGTATAGGCTAAGAACTCACTGCTGCACAGAGCCGTATATAATCGCGGCGAACCGACAGCTAAGCGCGATGCACCCGATCTACCGCCTGCTGCACCCGCACTTCCGGTACACAATGGAGATCAACGCAATGGCGCGGCAATCCCTCATCAGCGCCGGCAGCATCATGGAAACCTGCTTCAGCTTGGGGAAGTACTCCATCGAGTTTAGCGCGATCGCCTATGGCCAGCTTTGGCGGTTCGACATGGAGGCCCTGCCGGCCGACCTAATCCGAAGGTATATATGATGGTCAAAGACGATGAATTAGACAGCCGTTGTTCTCCGAAAACTTAATACTGGCGTTCTTGAATGAATTTGCAGGGGAATGGCAGTGGAAGATCCGACGGCGGAGCATGGCCTAAGGCTAACGATAAAAGACTACCCGTTTGCGAACGATGGCCTATTGATATGGTCTTCAATCCAACAGTGGGTCGGCGATTACGTCAACCGCTACTACCCGACGGCGTCCGACGTGATGGCGGACCACGAGCTCCAAGCCTGGTGGGAGGATGTGCGAACGAAGGGCCACGCCGACAAGAAGGACGAGCCGTGGTGGCCGACGGTGGCGTCGCCGTCAGAACTGACCCAAGTCCTCACAACCATAATCTGGGTGACCTCGGGCCACCATGCCGCTGTCAACTTCGGGCTATACCACTTCAGCGGATACTTCCCCAACCGGCCAACCATCACGCGAAAGGAAATGCCGATCGAGGACACGAGCCTCGAGGACTTCGTGCGGTTCTGGAGAAAACCAGAGGCAGCACTGCTGGAGTGCTTCCCATCGCAGATCCAGGCGACAGCCATGATGACCGTACTGGACGTGCTGTCGACGCACTCGCCGGACGAGGAGTACCTCGGGCAGGAGCCAGAGCCGGCCTGGACGGCCGACGCGGTGGTGAATGCAGCGTTCGAGAGGTTCAACGGCAGGATGAGGGAGATCGAGGGGATAATCGACGCGCGAAACGCCGATCCGAAGCTAAAGAACAGGTGCGGCGTGGGAATAGTGCCGTATGAGCTCTTGAAGCCTTTCTCAAAACCAGGAGTGACAGGGATGGGTGTTCCAAATAGCATCACCATTTGAACAAAAAATAACAAACAAATCATGCACCCAATTAATGTTTTAGCGCATGTATTAATTAATGGTCGAGCTATCACACTAGATGAGTAAATAAAAGAACATTTGCGAGTTAGTCGATAAAAAAAAACCTTCCATTACGCATACAATTTAAGGTATAAATCTTAAACTGATGAAATAACCGCGTATTAAAAGAAAAGGATTACTACAATTATGCTAATGGAGGAGGGGAAGATATATATTATATATATTTTCTCAATAAGATCAAAATGAGAAGAAAATACCTATTTGAAGGTCGAATTCATTGTTCATCACGTGCAGTGCTCGAATACCAAAACAGTGATAAACGGTAGATATCGAACTCGAATCTCAATTCAGTTGATTTCACGAGTTTTGGCGCGACAAGAGTAGCATAAAAAGATTAAAAAAAAGAAGAAAGGTCAAGGTGCTAGATCTCGAAGTTGCAATCTACACCATATTTACAGCTAACCGAATGATATGAACATTACTGGAATGAGAAACATACTATGAGATTCTCAGAAAAAACCTATTCTTGGTGTCTGACTCCGTCAGTCGTACAGTTTCACTGCTGCTTTCTGAGTCGGAAAGAGCAGAGCATCAAGCAGATGAAGGAGAAGTCGAGGGGTCAAAGTAAGGGAGGGTCGTTCGGAAGGAGAAGTTGGAAACGTCGGGGTCGGAATGGTCCGCAGTGCTCGGCCTGTCGTGTTGACCCATCTTCCGAACCAGACGGACCAGCCTTTCCGTTACCTCAGATATCGACAACCGGAATTCGGGCAGCGGCTGCAATTGCCAGATTCTTATTTAAAGCAACTAAAAATCTAGGAGGGCACAGCAACGAAAATACGCAGTGATTAGAGCAAGTAAAAGGTCTCTACCTAACAATGTGATGTTGAAGAGAGAAAAGGTGAGCTAAATACTGCTTCAAGCAGAATTTGATACATCTACTTAAACCCGCAAAAGCTTAAGCCTGTGGGTTTGGATCGAACAGTTTTTATTCTTTCATTGCATTAGCGATTGAACTATTTCGCACATGATAACTATACTTAGCATGTAGTTTGGACCCAATAGCATGTAACAATCCTTTTCTCGTGTTACGCCATGTGGAAATCATACTTTCTTGAAGAAGAGAGTATAGGGTAACCGTGGTCATCTCTAAACTAAAATTATGAGAATGCAAATTAAGTTTATTAATTCATGCTTATCAGTGCCAATAAGAAAACTTAGATCTTTGATTCAATTAAGCTAACATAAACTTAGATTTTAGGCCCTTAGCTCCAACCAACAAATGGAAACTAATAGTATATACAGTAGATTCCTACGCTAAGTTAGACACCCCTATCATCTTTGTCGCTCCTATTCTCCTCTTCAGCCTCAAAATTGGTGACCCAATTCCCCCTTATTATGAGGTTCTATTCTATCCCACACAAAACAACCAAAAAGAATATAGCTAGTCACAAGTTTCAAAATGGAATTACCTGAATACAAAGTGAGATGATGTCGGCAAAGCGGGAGAGGGCTCTCAAAGGAATGTTGCCTCGGATTTGGGGGTCGGTTATTCCTTCCAACGAGCTGAGGTCGTGGAGATGCAAAGATGCCCAGTTAACCAAAAACTGCTGCTCCTCCTCCCTTGAACTGTTACACAATCAGTTCGATTAGATACGGAGAACAAGAAGCTATCAGAAAGAGGAAAAGAACAAAAACGAGCATATATGATCGACGAAGCGTGATCGATGCAGCCTGCCTGTCAAAAGCTCTTCTGCCTGTTAGTAGCTCAAGCAGAACTACTCCAAAGCTGTAAACATCACTCTTTTTCTTATCTACTCCAGGAGTAGCGATCTCCGGCGCGGCATAGCCTTTTGAACCAACAAGCTTTCCAGCTGCCTGTTTCAGCCAAGACAG
Source organism: Ananas comosus (assembly GCF_001540865.1). NCBI lineage: Eukaryota > Viridiplantae > Streptophyta > Magnoliopsida > Poales > Bromeliaceae > Ananas > Ananas comosus. The sequence goes on along the minus strand of NC_033639.1, from coordinate 523,271 downwards.
AAATACACAGTTAGCTTATCAACGAGAACTACGGTAAGCGACATTTGCTGTTTCTTTTTAGTAAATGCTATCTGAATCAGTATATGCTGGATTTAGCACAACAGAAGCCACCTTGTTTGTTATTGCTTTCCATATTACAACCACCTTGATTTGCATGCAGGTAGTTAAGAAGATTAATTCAGTGTTACACCCGCAAAATGTCAACGAAGGTAAATTATCAAAAAAACGAAATTTTACTAAGTTCATAGAAACTTATACGACCAACAAATCACCAGTTCATAAAACCCATACCATAATTGAAATGTTGGAAACTCCACATATATTTTGAACATTCATGTAATAATTAGCGTCTTGCTATTTATTTACCTTTTGTTTAGCGCTAACGAGATGAGTTAACACAGTAAGTCCACAGTCACTAATATGCGGCATAAGCTTGTCGTCCAGCAATATATTGGTCGCTTTAACATTTCCATGGGCAACCGGAGGGGAGCATATGCAATGCATAAATCTGTATTAAAATAAAAAGAATAAATGGATCATATCAAAAACAGAGCTAGAACATGATATGCATCTCTTTTCCTTGCTCAAATAAATGTTCTTTCTGCAATAATTTGATAAAAGATTCCATTTTAGAAGAAAAACCGGTTTCTCAGAGAATGGCAATAAATATTTTAGATCATTCTCATATATTATGCATCCAAGAGTGCAAATATGTGGCAGATGAAAGTGTCAGATTTGCATATGTATTCTTAGGGTTAGATATGAGGAGAGGAGAGTCCCTGAATCTTTTCATGATACGGCAATTCGGTCCCTAAATTCTATGTGCATAAGTTAGTCACTGCAGTTTTCATTAATTTTGCAATTGCATCCCTGCCACTGTTTGCCATTCAACATTCATTACATTGCATGAATGCTGTTGGTAACCAGGGGCTAATTACGCTAGTGACAAGTTAAGGGACTGAGTCTCAATTTCACGACAATGAAGAGATTGTTTGTTCGTGTTATCCTATTTCTTTTAATGGATGAAACCCATGAGACGAAGGTGCGAAAATTAAGAAAGGAACCCTGCAAGCTGAGGAAAATCTGTACATACTCAAGAGCATAGGCAACACCAAGAGCGATCCTCAGGCGGGCTTTCCATGAAAGGTCCTTGCATTTACTGATGGGAGAAAATAAAACATCATCAAGAGACCCATTTTTGGCATATTCATACACAAGAACGTGTTGTCCTTGCTCCACGCAATAGCCTAAAAGTGTAGAGATGTGCCGATGCTTTAAACGTGAGATACTCCAGATCACATCCAGAAACTCGTCTTCTTCGTATAAAGTTAGCTCTATCATGTCTATCTTCTTGACAGCCAATATCTGAGAGAAAGCTCAAGATAAAACCCATGAATCAAATCAGGTATAACATCACCGTATTAATCACTTCATTGGAAACCATAAATAGAACATAAGCATGGTATAAATGATATGGTACTCCTCAAAAGTTGAAAATATCATATTTTCCCACGAGATATATCGGAAATACTGAAAATTGTCCTTGTCAACATCATAATGCCCTTAAAACTGTGCGTATGAAATTGCATAAAAACCACCCTCTATAAAGCGAATTGTTAAAGAATATGCACTTTAGGGTGGCATTTGTTTTATTGCAAACTTTTAAGGGGGTACATCTAACACTTTGTTATATTGCAAACTTTTGAGCGGTTCAGTTGAAATTAAAGAAACCAAAAAGGAAAAAGAATCAAGAGAGAGTCCATGAAAGGGCCATTTAGCTTTCCCCAAGAGATTGAGAAAGGGCAAAAATTTATACCTGGCCATCCGGAAATTCAGCTCGGTAAACTCGACCTATCAAGCCCTTGCCGATAAGGCCCTCTGAGCAGTAATTCTTCGTAGCTGCTAAAATTTCCGAAGCTGAGTACAGCTTCGCAGTTACCAGGTTTTTCGATCTCTTAACGGAACTTCTTCTTGTGGAGATCTTTTCGGATTTTATCTGATGAAGCAAGGGAGGAGGCTGCACACCAGTCATTGAAGGAGCATCCCAGATGCATTCTTCGAAGTGTATTCTCGGTTCTGAAATGTAGAAGCACAACTTCTTGAGTGTTCATGTAAGAAGTGAACAAAATTGTCATGAAAATTTTGGTGATTTATCAAACTTCTAAATCATGGACAGCTGATTCCTATTTTACAAAAGAGATGCTTAAACACATGTCCGCAAACATATATACTGCCTATCAAATCTGAATTTTTCATATTTGTTATAAAAATATCCTTATCTTGTAAAGTACAACTGTACAAGTGGTCATTACAATTAATAAATTTTGCGGGAAATGTATGTCAATAGATGATTTTATGAGAGCATATATACAAATGTCCAACTTCTGAACGTGACTTCCGAGTTAGGATAAGATAAACAAGCAGTATGACATGACAAAATTCATACAGCAAACGAAGCCAAAGATGAGCATTATATATTCACTAAAGTACTTGCACTAGCCAGAAACATTAAAATGGAGATCTTTTGGAGATCGCTGGGATATTTCCTACTCCATGGAAGTTGTAGAACTTTATAGATAAAATATGAACAACAGCAAACAAAATAACAATAGCTAAGCCAACTATTTGGAGCTCTCTAAGAATGATAGCACGCATTGGGAAGAAATAAGAAAAGTTTCTAACATGAGACATTACTATCTACATCGTATATGTTCTTCAGATTTGCATTACCTGCTGGTGCTGTAATTGGAAGAGAGCACAGAGACTCGCTGCTGCTCTTAGACCAATAGGGGTTGTTTTTATGATATCTGCGAGCGTTAATGATGAAGACGATAGCAGAAATTACAGCAATCACAAATAAACTGCCCACGACACCGACCATGACAGCTATTCCGACCTTCTTCCGGTGCTTGTTATGGACAGTCTTAGAAGGATAGCTGAAAGAAACTTGAGAAACCCTAGGGCTGTGGCTGACATTATTGTCTGTCGATGATAAAGGGGAGTGAGTGCTCCCATTAATACTCTGTTGAAAGAGGTTTCCGTCGATCCTGAATAGTCAAAAAAGAGAACAAGATTAAGTATAAAATTGTAAAGCTTTAATGAAAGAAAAAAAAAAAAGAAGTATAATACAAAGAAATAAAAAGAGATACCTCAGTTGAGGAGTGAACTCAAGCTGCTTTGGGATATAACCACTGAAGTGATTATTTTCAAGGTTACTGGAGGAAACAAAAACACAAAATTTATTAGCACGAATATACATTAATGAGAGAAAGATTCCACTGTTTAGTACATGTTGCTTACAGAATGGATAGTGGTAGATTTGCTAGTAGAATCACAGAGCCAGTGAATTCATTGCCTTGTAGATAACTGCAAAAACAAAAGAGGTTAGAAGCAAAACATTGTAAGACTCTTATATTCACATTCATCAAAAAAATGCAGGTTATTATATTCACATTCATCAAAAAAATGCAGGTTATTTATGCATACAGAGAATGAAGATGCGTCAACGAGCCAAATGAGGTCGGCAGATCGCCAGTGAAGTGATTGAATGACAAGTCCCTGAAATTCCAACATCCATGTCAAGAGACAAAATGGCTAGGAACAGGAAAACAACAAAATCACTAAGGGGCTGTTTGGTTCAACGTAAAACTGTGAAAAATAATTTTCGGTGGAAAAAAAAATTTCGGAGGAAAATCAATTTTACGTACTTTAGTGTTTGGTTTGTAGGAAAAAAAAAATAGTTTTCCGTCACGGTCGTTTGGTTGAAACTTGAAAGGAAAAGAAATGAAAAGATAAATTAAAAACTATTATATGTATTTTCTCTTATTTTATATATTATATATTATTGATATATAATAATTATTATACTACATATATTATTATAATAACTTATATTTGTAAATTAAATATATAAAACTTATATTATATAAATTGATGTATATAATATAATATATATACAATAATATTTATATAATACTATATAATAAAAATATAAAATATATATAATTTCACCCTTTCCTCTCTCATCTATATATATTTATATAAATTTGTATAATAATGAAAATAGTGCATGTCCCTCTGCTTGGGCAACTCACACGTCCACCGGATTGCACACGCTCACTTGTGACCGCATGAACTTTCCACAGATGGACTCATACACCGCATTTTTTGTGAGCACAACTTTTTGTTTTCCGCAGCTTTCACTCAGAAAACGAAAAGCTTGCGTTTCCCCAAAATTCGTAAAATTGTTCTATGCGAAAAAAATTTTACAACAAACCAAACAGATTGAAAACTGTTTTTGGTCCCCAATACAATTTTTCGCCTACTTTTACCAGTAATCAAACACACCTAAGCAATCAGGAAAGATCAAAAAGCAAATTAACCTTTTTTTCTGACCATAAAATTGAACTACATAGAAACCACATGTTAACATTTACTTCTCGAACACATTTAACAGAAGACATAGAGATATATGGGAGAAATATTAAGAGAGAGAGAGAGGGGGGGAGGAGGGAGGAGAGGGATAAAGCTTGAGTATAATACAATGTTTCTAGACTCTGCATGTCCGTAAAAGCATTGCCGATTGGTCCGAGGAGATTATTATAGCTGAAATTCCTACAAGATATCGAAAATTACTATTAATCCCTTCAAAAACTCAACCTCTTCTTAGAAAATTTAAACCTGTAATTCTACAAAAACTCACAAATGCTTGAGAAACTTCAGCGAGGACAACGACAGCGGGATGCTCCCCTCGAACTTATTCGCCGCCAAGTTTCTACATTTCCGACATTTTCAATACCACAAACACCCCATCAAATGCCCATCTTTAAAACCCAAGACAAATTTCTCAGGGGAATTATATCGAACAGCTAAGAGGCGCATACATGCGAGTCACATTAGGGGGCAAACCATACGGAATCTCAACACCAATGGTATTATTACTCACATCCCTTTGATCAAAACCACAAAAAACCATCAATTAAATCCCTCAATAACCCACCAAAATTTGTGATCTTAAGAGTCGGAAACTACATATACTCACAATTCTTTCAAAGAGAGGAGGTTGGAGAGCTGTTGATTCAAGAACCCACCGATTCCCAACCCACTAATATTTCTGAATCAAACCACGCACAAAAAATAACCCCAAATTAGCATCTTTTTCAAATCTTTAAGAAACAAACCGAAAAATGGGTCAAAAATTACAGAAAAAAATTGGGGAAAATTTGGGGATTACATGGAAACAACGGAGGGCCCGGAGCAAGAGACCCCGATCCACGGCTCCCCGCCGCACGGATCGCCGCCTCCGATTCGCCACCCAGCGAGCGCCATTGGCGTGTTGAGCGATCCGTACAAACCCTCGAGAGATGCAACTGCAGAAGAAGAAGAAGAAGAAGAAGAAGAAGAAGAAGCGGTTAGTAGCCGTTAGAGAATTTGAAATACCAAAAAAAAAAAAGGAAAAAAGATTGGGGTCGATCAGATCCGTCGGATCAAGATCGAACGGGCGACGTGAGAAAAGAAAATTACAAAAAAATAATAATAATTAGTAAAAGGATTTGACCCCGGAGTTCGAGGAAATTACCGTCGAGGGGATCGGTCAACGCCGAGGCGAGGAGGGCGAAGACGAAGAGGACGTTTCCCGCGAGGGAAACGGCGAGGAATTGGGGAAACGCGGCTCCCATGGCGCTGAGTAATTACAGAAATTAATTAGAAAATTACGGGGGAAAAACACAAGAATAATTCGGGGGATTTTGTAGTTTAAAAAAGGAAAAAAAAATAGAATTAATAAAGAGAAAGGGATCGAGAACTCACTAGGAGCTAAAATTTGTCGAATAAATGTTTTTTAAAAAAAAAATTAGAGGAGTAGAGTGTGTAGAGAGAGAGAGAGAGAGAGAGAGAGAGAGAGAGAGAGAGAGAATTAGTGGGGGAGAAACTCAAAAAAATGGGTTTTAAAATGGAAATGGAGTTAAAAGAAATAAAAAGGAAATTGGGGGGGTTTTGTGCCAAATGGCGCATGGGAAACGACCTGCGCGAGAAGAGGGAAATATCGAGCTGTAAATACGCATGAGACCCCCTCAATTATAGGATCTTCTGGAATAGGCCTCTCAAGGATTGCTCTTGGTATAGACCATTTTTCACTTACCACCCTATAGTTCAAAAAATTATGCTTAACTATCTTGTGATTTTATTTTGTTTCGAAGGAAGAACTTATCGCGAAATAGGGTTGTAAAGTAAAATTTTTTGACAGTCACGCAACGGCATCTTGTGTGTTTAATAAGAGTTGCTCGCAATGAAATAAAGGTAAAATCACAAAGAGAATTAAATATAACTTTTAAACCATAGAGTAGTAAAGTAAACAAATATACTATCTCACGAGATAGGGCTCGCAATCCAATTTGGTGTTTGTGAGCCCTCTCGTGTTCGACTCGACGAGATCAATCATGCGTTTAAATAAAACGAGCCGAACGAGCTGAATTTTTTTTTTTTTTTTTGAGAGAACGAGCTGAATTATTTGGCTCGAATTTTAACGAGCCGGGTCAGCTCGCTCGCGTCTAACTCAATATAGCTTAATATGTCTCCTGTACTTTTGAAAGTACGGAGGTCTCCGTGCTTTTAAGTTGTTTTCAGTGATAGGACAACCGATTCGACGATCAGCTCCATTAGGTATAATCTACGCTATTGGAACTATCTAGAAACTAAGTTTCATAATTTTTCGATATCATTTACCAAGTGATCAAAAGATCTCAAAAATGACTATTTTAACTGTCGATGTGGCATGTTATTAAGTTCAACGGTGCAGAACAATCCAAATAATATGAAACTTTAATAAAAAAATTATACTTAACATCAATAGAAAGATCAATACTTCTAAGTTGAAATTTAAGCCTTTTATCATTATGTTTTATAAGATTATTTTTAGCTGTTCATTTTGAGACTATTCATTCATTAGGCGAATAAAGTCAAAAAATTATAAAGTTTGGTTCCTAAATAACTCCAATAGCATAGATCATGTCTAACGGAACCGATCATCGAATTGGATGTTCTATCATCGAAAATAACTCACAAACACGGAGGTTTCCATACTTTCAAAAGCATTGGAGCCTAGCTATATATATATATATATATATATATATATATATATATANTTTTTTTTTGGGTTATTTGATATGTTTAATAGGAATTTATAGATGAACAAGTTTTTTTAGCTGTTTGGTTTGTCTTTGGTGTATGTTATTCTCCAACCAAGCCAAGTCAAACTAATAATATATATAACCAAACCAAAATTAAAACTAAAAGAGTTTAGTTTACACTAGTCAAGTCAAAGTTAAATAGAACATTGGGCTTAGTTTGGCTTGGCGTGGGTGGTGATGTATATATGGTGGGACACTAAATCGGAAAAAAATAATCTCATGAGATGTCAATTATAGGATACCAAAGAGAAAAACAATAACAAAACAATTAAAAAACTAATTTGATCATTATTTCAATTTTAGTGTCACATAATTCCACTTTTTATTCGTTTGGTGTCCCCTTATAGACTTCAAAAAAAATATATAAAATTACCTCTTCAATTACCTCCCCGACTATCTTTCTCTTTTTATTTTAGCATACCTTCAATTTAAGCCTGCCTTACCTATAAATAAGCCTAATTTAAATAAAAAAGTTGAAAAAATTAATTTTATACTCAATCCAAATTTGGATTTATCAAGTTTGTGGAAAACCAAACTGAATCAAATCAAAAATTTTGGCTTGGTTTTTGAATGTTCAAAGATAGTTAATATAGTCTATTAGTTAACTTTTTTCAAATTTGGTTTTATGAAGTCCATTTTTTAATAAATTGTTGTTGGTGTATTAATTGGTAGCTTTGTGTTATATATTTATATTCTAGATAAATATAACAATATATATATATTTACACATACTTATACACGTCATTAAAAGAAAATACTTTGTTGGCTTAAATGGCCAGCATCCTGTCCTGTGGCGAGAGGCCAAGTGAGCCGAGTCACGTTTGAAATGGCATGAAGCCAGATTGGGCCGAGTCACATTCGAAATGACGTAAGATTGGGTGGGCCGAGTCACAATCGAGATCCGTAGGCGCTTTATATATACGCCTTAAGTGAATTGATTGCATATTTCTAACCGTTCGAACTTTTGCGATGAATGATTAGGGCCAACGATATGATATATTCTTCGAATTTTTTTCGATTTTTGTTGATTTTTTAAATTTTCCAATCCAAAGCGAACAAAAAATGGGGTGGTTTTATTGACATTTACAGAACGCGGGAAACGCGTTTCCCAGCCACGAGCACGTGCATGACACGTGCCGAGACAGTTGAAGGACACGTGCGGAACGCAACTGTCGCACTGTGACGGAAATTGTAACCGTCAACATTCAACTTGAAACTTATCACATTTTTACGTTGCCTATATCATATATTTGTTGAATCTAGTCACTTATCAGTTATGGTTAAATTCAATGTATGTATCTATCATTAGTAATTTTAGAGCTATTAATATCAGCGTCCCGATTTACCAGGCTTTCTCGTTGGGGATTTTTTTTTTTGTGTGTGTGATTAAAAATTTAGAGTTTGATTTCTGTTTCTTGAAAGGTCTTGGCATTTAATCATATATGACAGCTGATTCAACAGGTCGGCAGAGTTATTAAAATCACACTGTGTAATCTCTCTAAATTTAATTTGTTTTAATTAAAACAATGAACCATTTAAGTAGATTTGCAGAAATCCGATCATAATAATACTTTTAACACTTTTCAAACGTTTCCACACAGTGTAGCTCTTCTCCAGAAACTCAAATGAGACAACAAAACCTTCACATTAGTCGTTACCGGCAATCCAACTCATTGCTCGTGAACCAGCTCATGTTAAACTCAAAAATGAGCGAATTTTTTTAACTCAAAATCTCAACGAGCTTAACACAAGCTAGGGTCAACTCGACTCGCGTTCAGCTCAATATAGTACAAATTTTTACTATTTAAATTTTAGGCCAATATATTTTGTAAATTTTAATTATTAAATTTAGCTTCTAAATTTCTAATTTTCTTTCAACTTTTTATCAGGTAGTAGGACCGACAATCTAACTTATTGTTCACGAGCCGACTCGTGTTCAGCTCCTTAATAAACGAGCCGAAAACACATGCTGAATTTTTCAGCTCGATATTTTAACAAGCTAGCTCGTGTTTGACTTGTTGACGACCCTAGTCATAACTAAGACAACTACGTGAAGCGCAGAGATTTCAGCATCAGTGTAAAACACAAAAATATGATAAATCATCTCATAGTTGCAGATTGCGAGAACCTCAATGGACCAGAATTAAGCTTCTAAATTGCAATCACAAAAGAAAACCCTCGCAGGGCGCGGTAACTCCGTCGACATCTAAACCGGCCCGAAGTGTTTTGACAGAACATGGATATTATTCTTTCTCATATCTTGAATTCAATTGCACTCGACACATAAATAATTACACCTGAAAAGATCAAAAGAGCTAGCAACTGGTACTTTCTATGCACACAAAGCCCATTAATTTTCCGTAAACTGTGGACTTTCCGCAAGCATCAAAAGCCTAATCGATTTTCGACATGAAATCGCTGTTCTCAGAACTGCCGCCGCCGAGAACCGATATTTGAGCGTCGTCGAGCGTTACTTGTGCATCGTCGGGGAAAAGCATGTCGTAGTTTTGGTTCTCGACGATGTCCCTGCTTGTTTTCATTTGCTGCTCGAACATCTGCTGAAGCTTCCTTCCTTGCGCTTCTATCCTCAGCTGCAGCTCTCGCTGAACCTGACATATGAAACGGTACAAAAAAAAAAAATCAGAAATATTGACTTAACGCAAATTGGATGATTCCCGAGCTTAAGATAATGGTTTTTATGAAAATTCGGATTTCACAGTTGTAGCGATAGTTACATATGTGAAGACGCGTTAGAAATAAAAGAAAATCCGTACCTCAAGTTGCTCATGAAGCTGCCTCTGAACATCTAACTGAATCCGCAAAGCTTCAGTGATATCGACGCCACTACACACAACAACAGTAACATAAAAGGTAATTCGATTAGTCGCCAAATACATGATTGTTAAAGATGCTTCGAAATAGATTTTGCTTTTCTAGCTACAGGATTTACGTTTTCGGGTCAAGCTGTTGTATGTCGTCGACAGTTCTTCTGTCATTTCTCCCTGCAACATCCACAGAAAATTTTTAAAAAAATCGGAAAGGAATGAAATTGGATTAACTTCCGAGAAGTAATAAATTTCAATTTCAGAGATCTAAAATCAAATAGAAAAAATCGACAAATTTCAATTTCGAACGCCCCAAAAAGGTTCAACTACGTTCTTCACAAGACTAGCACATGATAGCGCTTTAATTCTGTGAACTCATTCGTATTGTGATTGTTCGAATTCAATATGTTTATTTTTCATCTTTTCAAAAAGCTAGGAGACTTTTCAACCAACACTTCAAACTGGAACTGGAAACTGCCGGAACCGAAACTCTAGGAGCTCGGATACTACGATACTGAGACCGATATTTCAAACCTTGATTTATGCTCCATAAGTCACGAAAAAGTATAGTGATTATTCCTTTTTATCACGAGTCCAAATTACGAATTATTCTGAATTCACAAATTCCTACTGCGTCAAAGGTCGGTTTTCATTGTTGCCAACGAGCATCATACTAGAGAGTTCCAAGTGTACTATAACTAGGCATATTCCTCGAGTCTATTCACCAACTATACTATTCTTTCATTTTATTCGACTTAAAAGGAAGATATAAGATTCCGTAAAAGTAATTTTCCGAACACGGTGCGATTTTCAAGGAATCAAGAAACATTTACCTTCTGTCTGTTCCGGTATGTTCTTCGCAATGCGGTACTTCTGCAACGCAAAATAAACATCTATTTTCAGTAACCTGCAGCGGGTAAATTAAATAATCCGTAAATATATAAATAGATATACCTGCAAATGGCTCTTTATGTGATATATGGTTAAACCTTCGTACTTCATCAGGTTCAAAATCCCCTTCGGTGTCGCCTCTGAGTATCATCAGCGAATAATATATCAGAATAGTTACTTACTGTATTTGCCTTTTACAATAAGAGACAAATTAAAAAGTTTCAGTAACAAAAAGAAACACGAAAATAACGTACTCTCGGCACCGCCTAGTCGATTTACGCATTCGACGAACCGCTCGTGGAGGTCCTGTGTCCACCTAATCCTCGTTTTGTTTTGGACGGTCAAATTCGACGGAACATTCGAAGAACTACCCGCTGAGTTCGTCACTAGTTGGTTAGGCTTCTCCGCCAAAGAGCTCGACGCGTTGCATCCAACCTTCTCATGAGAAACGAAAACAAACAAATAGAATTGTGAGATGATTTCGCAATTCGTGAAAAGTCGCTTCCTTTCTTGATCACAAAAGCAGAAAAACAAAGACTTACAGTAGTATTACGACTCGCTTCCTGTCGGTGCAGAATCGGCTGAAGCTCATCCTCCGGACGACTTCTACATAAAAATCCATCAAAATTACCGAGAGCCCTCGAATTCCTACTTTCTTGAAAGGGGAACTTCACGACCGATAATAACTCGTTGGTTGCATGAAGACCGTGATCATAATTTTTCACCGAGTTATTGCAAAAGTACGCATCAGGACGCCGACTCAAACCACTTTCCGAAGATCTCCTCGGCAATCTACAGGGTGGCGGAACATCCCCGATTTGGTACTCAAATTGAGGAATACCCAAAAGCTGCTCCGCGGCATAAAACGCGGCAGGCGTCGATCCAACGCAGTTTGAACCAGTCGTAGGCAGCAGTGAACTAAACGAGTTTGGATTACACTGCTGAGGAGTATAATAAGCATAACAATGCTTAGGATTGAGAGTTCCATGAGAAGAATCGTTTAACGATCCATAGTTGCGATCAGAGAACGCGACCCTCTTGGTGTTCATTTACGGGCGCAACGTAATCGGATTACGCTTCGAACGAGAGAAGAGACGGCGACAACGAGGAATTCAGAAGAGCAAGTGGTCATACAACAACAACTACTATCTATTTCAAAGCGGATAAAGGGTGGCGAATACGCGACTAGTTGCGCGCCATATTCCGCGACGGCTTAACGCGCAAGATAAGAATAAAATGCATCATCTATATATCTCAACTCATCCTTTTATACCTAAGATGGATATAGGAGAACAATCTTATTTAGGCGAAACTGCGAAAGAACAAGATTGATATACAAGAGGCACAAATAATGGGTATTTTATTCCACTAGAAAAGCACTTCAAGAAGAAGCAGCAGCAGCAGCAGCAGCAGCTTCCTCTTATCCTGAATAGGGTTAGAGCATCAAGGAATTGGTGAATATGGATTAGGAAAAGGAGATTTGTGACAAAGTGGGCCAACTCTAGAACCACTAAAAACAAGTGATGTGTTACAAAAAAATGGAAATATAAAACACATGCATGGAAACAAAAGAAGAAATAAAAAGATATGAATGCAGAAGGGAGCTTCTTTGGGGGTTTCACCAACCTGGAGTGGGCTTTTCCTGGTGGGGTCCTACAGCCAAACACAGAAGAGGGTGTGAAGAGGGAGGAGACAAAGTAAAAGAAGAAGATTAGGGCAAAGAGGACAAAAGCCCAAATGGAGCATGGGGCTTGGATATTGGACCCTTTTCCATATGTGTCAGAATCTGAGAAATTTATGCAGAAAAAAAGAGAGAAAAAAAGATCAGATAATTTTGAGTCAAACTAAGAACAAAAGAATCCACTTTTTGCCATCCTTTGAAAGATGTATTTTTTGTTAAAAAAAAAAAAAAATCAAAGAAATTAGAAACTTGAATTATTTTTTAAGAAAGAAATTACAGGAATGGGGGATTTAATCAGCAGATTGGGAAAAATGTTTCCTTTTTAGCAGGATCAAAATAGAAAAGAGCATGATTCAAAGTCAAAACTATATTAAAAAAAAAACCAACATGGGTTATATCTTAAAAGCCAAGAGAAAAACCATAAAAATTGAAACTTTATTTCAATGTACAAAGTGAAATTTCTTCTTTTTTCTTTTTTTTTTTTTTACTTTTTTACAGAAACTGGTGAAATTATTGACAGAGAGTTAGGAAAAACTAATAAAAAGGAATACAAAAAGCATAATAATTGATAATAATAACAACAACAACAACAACAAATATAACAAATTAGAAATAAAAAGGTGGTGTTGGAGAAGGACATGACACATAAAGATCATCACCTCCAAATGCTAAAAGAGAGAGAGAGAGAGAGAGAGAGAGAGAGAGAGAGAGAGAGAGAGAGAAACTTTGCATCTTGGAATCTCAGAACAAGCTAGCCCTTGTCATTGTTGCCTCCACCACACAACACACACCAGGGAAGCACATCACCAGAGAGAGAGAGAAAAAAGAGAGAGAAGAGAATTTGTTTTATTAATAGACTTAAAAAAAAAAATTGTAATAACCATAAAAATAAATTTTAAAAAAATTATTTATAAAAATTAGGCAGAATTAATCAACCTCTTTCTAAATGCAATAAATTATTTATTTTTTGAAAAAATTTGAAATTATTTTTAGAGCCAATAATGTACATATTTTGAAGTTCAGATACAAAAAATATATAGATTTGATAAAAGTGATAAACGATTTATCTTTTTTAAAATACAATGAATGATCCATCATTTTTTTTTTAAATATGATAAATCATTCTTCATTAGACTTAATTTTATAAATTAAAATTAAAAAATTTTGGAAGCTTAGTAGTCCAAAAACCCCAAGAGAGAATAGTATTTGGTTTTGTTTTAATTTGTTTTATTTAATTTTATTTACTTTTATTTTATTTGGGTAGTGTATGAACCAGGGAGAAAACAAAGAGAGATGATTAGGAGTTGATTACCACGTTCCTGTATAATTAAAAAAAATTTATAGGGGTACATAAGTTATCAAGAATCTGTTAGGATGTATTAATATTTTTATTTGGTATTTTTTTATTTATTTACATTATATGCGGTATTCGGTAGATGATAAATATGATTAACTATCTAAGAATAAATAACACATTGTCTTCAAATTATTTTTTTTGAAATAATATAGATTATTATCTCGCAACTGAAACATATACATCTTATCAAATCACGGATGCGAAAACCTCTCAAAAAGTGAAAATGAAAAGTCTTATGCGTCGTGTAGTATTGATACTTTTTAAAAAAATTTCCTAAATAAAAGGGATAACTTCATAACCCCCCGTGGTTTCGCGTTTTCTCACTTTAGTATTCTATGATTTAAAGTGTATCAATTTGGCCCCATGTGGTTTTGATTTTATCTTTTTTTTACCAATTTTATTATTTTTTTTCTTAAATCAGTGACAAAATTAAAATTAAAGGATACTAAAGTAAATATTCGGTAAATCTAGATGGATATCTGATATTTTTTTGTATATAATTTAACAAAATATTAAGAGAAAAGCTATAGAAAAGATAAAAACAAAACCACAGGGGGGCAAATTGATACACTTTAAACCATAGGGTATTAAAGTGAAAAAGTTGGAAGCCACGGGGGGTTTTTTGAAGTTTCCCCTAAATAAAAATAGTGTACAATGGGGTGGCCGGCCGATTGCTTGTAATTCTTACATCCAAGATATTTGGTTCACAATACAAAACAAAATTTTAAAAATAACTTTTTTGCGCTTCAAATTTTTCTTTTAAATAAATTAGGAAAAACTTCAAATACCCCCCTTGTGGTTTCATTTTTTTTTATTTTAGTACTATGTGGTTTAAAGTGTATCAAGTTAGTACCATGTGGTTTTATACTTCTTCACTTTAGTACCATGTGGTTTAAAGTATATATCAAGTTAGTACCATGTGATTTCGCACTTTATCACTTTAGTACCCTGTGGTTTCGCACTTTATCACTTTAGTACCCTATAGTTTAAAAACCACGGAGTACTAACTTGATACAAAAATAAAACCACGGGGTACTAACTTGATACAAAAATAAAACCACAAAGTACTAACTTGATACATTTTAAACCACAGAGTACTAAAGTGATAAAGTGAGAAATCACAGGGTACTAACTTGATACACTTTAAATCACAGGGTACTAAAATGAAAAAATGTGAAACCACATGGGGTTTTTTTGAAGTTTTTCTAATAAATTATTATTCCTCTCTTATCTAAAATGTATTATAAGGTAACCAATCATAATAACTAGTGTGTAATTTTGGAGAGTCATGGTTAAGGATTCTCCTTTTGAGATTGAGATGGAATATTAATTGGATAAGATAGAGGGAGAGAATACTTGATTTTAAAGACTACTGGGTTCCTGAGTACAAATCCTAGTAAATGGTATTCATAGTTTAAAATCGCCAATTTGTATTTTGATTTACATTTGCTATTTGTGTTCATGCTGATAGCGTGATTCGCACGATCTTCTTATATGCGTCAGGTAAAGTGCTAAGATTATTTCTGAAATAGAGAGACTATTCTTGAGCTATTTCTTATTATTAGATCGACCGTCTAAACAACACGTTCACAAAATTATTGAATAAAAAAGCCAAATAAGTAATATTTTAATTACCTAAATTTTTCTATCAACTTTTTAAAGTTATTTGTATTTGTGTGTCATTACAACTACTATTTAATTCTTTCCTATAACGCTCATACCATGCAATTAAAAATACAACAATTATAACTATATATATCCTGTTTGGTTGGATGTAATAGAAAGCGCTATAACTATAAATAATTTATTTACTTGCATGTAGTTGAGAAATAATTTTTAAAATTTTATCATTTTATATATATGATGATGAAATTACCTCTAATATAAAAAAATTTTATTTTTTGTTTAAAAAATAATTAGGGATGTAAGCTTATCTTTTATTTAAAGTTACTTTCTCTAACTGCTGCAGTTAGAACTACAGTCAATTTGAGCTTGGTTCCAATTGCTGCAGTTGGGCCTCTTCCTGCAATTCCTATTGCATTAGTTGGAGTTAAATATATCAAACCAAATATCGTATTTGTCCCTGTTTAATCAAATATATATATATATATATCGTATTTGTATTTACATGCAGTTACAACTGCAGTGCATTTGCAACTACATGCAACCAAACGACCCCTCAGTAGACAACTCGATGCTGATATATGGCTGATATGAGAGTGGTAGTGATGTGTCATCTTAATTATTATTACGTTATCAATCATAACACTGCTACGTTACTGTCAATTAAGCGACGAATCAGTGTGTAGTCAATTAAATTGAGTTATGAGACTTAATTATAATAATTTAAAAGCTGCGAATACAAAATTATAAGAAATTAAAATTTAAGAACTAAGATGTCACACGCTTCACAATTTGAGGACCAAAAGGATAAGTAAGACCAAAAGGATAATTTAGACTTAAAAATATAAGCACATATATGATATAAATAGTCACAATTAATGCACCCCTTGGCACCAACCAAGAGTTCATTAATTAGCCCTATATGGAAACAAAGCATAGGTGGAGCTTGTGAGGATGTGAACTAAAACATAGTGGGCATAAACAAAGATTACAAAAACTTGGAACTCCCCAATAAGGTTTCAAGTTTGGAAGAGCCCTCCTAGAATAATAGTTAAACAAGTACACTCCATGCTTTTTTTTTTTCTTTTTTTTTTCTTTTTAACTTAACAAGTAGGTTACATTTAGATTCCTCTTTTGTCACATATGATAATGTGACCCTCCAAAACATGAAAGGACATCATGTTAAACTTGACCCATCAATTAAACAGGCCAAGTAAAGGTCTAAATAAATTAAATAAAAAAAAAAAGCAAATTGAACACCATAATGGAAATTGTTTAAAAATTTTAAATTTTAAATTTTTTTTGAGAATTTAGTATTAGAAAAAAAGATTGATGAGATAAGTGAATAAATATGAGCCTTTAAAAAACTGAAGGATTTATATTTATATAGTAGCTGGTCAAATAGCTTTGCTTGCCAGAATAATATGATCTATGAAGGATCGCGTCAAATTTTCTCTTTTTTTTATACATTTTTGTCTTCTCTCTGTTTCTCTCTTGGTTTGCTTTTCCATTCTTATTTACTTTCTTGGCTTCATTATTTATTATTGGAAAATATTTTTCCAATAAAAGTAATAAGAGCGCTAGTTTTTTGATCAACGGGTCGATTCGGGGATAGTTGATTAATCCAATCGAACCATAGTCGAAAGGAATCAAATAATAGTCTATCAATCAAATTTTGGTCTTCGAACTTTTGAATTCATGTCTTAGCAAGTTTGAATTCGAATCGAAAGTTAGACTCAACATTATTCATTTTGCTCCAAATTCGACCTAATATCTTCAATTTGGATCAAATTTAGATCTGATTGTATAGCATTCACTCATCCAATTCAAGTTCTACGGAGTGATCGTTGTTGAATATAAAATATTAAAACTATCATTCTCTGATAGCTTAAACTTTTGAAAAACAGCAGTTGTTCCACAAACCGGCCAGATGTGATGGAGAGTAGTGTTGAACATAAAATAATAAACAATTTAATGTAAACAAATTCACATTTTGAACCTATTAAAAAATTTTGAGCCCGGATATGAAGGAAAATCCATGTTGAATAAAGAATATTAACAATATTATTCCTCGATGGCTTAAGCTATATAATTTAGTCTGGTATCAGAGCAAGAATTTCTTTTGTATTCTTTCGCAATCGAAAGATTTCACAGTATAACTATTTAGGGTTGCACTTGAGCATTTGAGCACAACATTTTCTTCTGTTTCTCTCTCTTAGCTTTTATTGTTGTTATTATTTTATTTTTGATATCTAACTAAAAGAAAAGTGAAAAACACAAATATTTATCATTTTGCAACTTCATATCTTTCTATGACCTTATTTAATTTGCTAGAGCTTGTTTGTGTCATTCGTGTACAGCTATTTTAAGAAATATTAAAAAAAAATTTTGACAGTTAAATCTTCAAATATATTTTAATATATAGCATTGGATATTTAACAGCTATTTTATATTTAAAATTTTGACAGTTAAATTAAAAGTATGAGATGGACGAGACAAGTTACCGGAGTGTAACAAACAATACCGCACGTACCCTGTTCGACGAAATGCCTTGTTGCACCATCGTTTCCTACACTGTCATCATAGACGGTCTCGTCTTTTTCTCGAGCTTGGTAGTGGTGGCGAAGAACAACAAAAGGACACCAAAAAAAAACAAAAAAAAAAAATGAAGAAGAAAGAATAAAAGAATAAGAAGAAATATGTTGCATAACTTAAAATTTAAAAAAAAAGGAAAAAAAATCTATTATGCTATTATACTATTATACCCATATTAGAATTAGGCTACTATACTATCTATAGTACCGAGCTCCGGTACTATAGTATTTTTTTTCGATCTTAGGGCGTTCAAATCAACGATCTGCACCGTTAAATATGATCTGGGGTATATGAATTTCTTAGGAATAAAAAAGTTACCGATAATACTGCTCAAACCTCAAATTGCCACATCTTCTTAGATTTAAAGAAGTTTAAAACTATCTTTTATGAAATTTGATATATCTAGTTCCAATTGTAAGAACTAGAACTTAAATTTTCAGGATATAAGTTTAAAATTTCTAATAAGTTAAAAGTGGCAGGTAAAACTATATTAAATAAATGGTTCATTTGCTATAGCTTTTTTTGATTTTTNTAGTTTGATCATAAAGTAAACTATGTCGAAAAAATATAAAATTTTATTTCTAAAAACTTTAAATACCCTAGATCAGTTTTAACGGTGTGGATCGTTGATTTGAACGCCCTAAGATCGAAAACCAACACTATAGTACCGGAACTCGATACTATAGATAGTATAGTAGCCTAGCTCTCCATATTACACTATTTATACCTATATTGTACTCTTTAATATAAATGTAACAATATTTGTACTAAAGTGTTAGTACAAAATTGTAACAATGAATGAATGGAGAAATTAAGAGAGAGGAGAAAATTAGAGAGAAGAGAGAGAAGGAGAGAGACCAATAAAAAGACTAATTAATGCAACAGAAGTAAAAAAGAAAATTAAAAAGGAGAGAGAGAGAGAGAGAGAGAGAGAGGAGAGACCAAAAGAAAGAGTAATTAATGCAAGAGGAGAAAAAGAGAGAAATCCGAGTGAGAAGGAGAGGGACCAATATTTTAGTTGATATCTATTTATTTATTCAAATTTATTTGATTTATTTTATAGAAAAAATGGGATCTATATTTATTTCATATAAATTATTTTTTATTTCAATAATATATCAATATTTAATCGACTAAATTAAATTGTGAAATTTAATTATAATAATTTAAAATGTTCGAATTAAAAACTGCAACTTTAGCTTGAGAAGAATCAACATATATAGTGGATAGTGCCCTTACGATTTTCCTTATTATAGTTAATATCATTTAATTATATTTAATAATGATATTTATTTTTTATTAATGAGATAGTATTTCTTTACGTGGCAATAATTTGTCCACATGCCAAAATTATATTTAATTATTTTTAATAATTACATTTTTTAATTAAAATTTAGCGCACAATAATTTCTCCACATGTGAGCCTTAAATGTAACGTAAGGGAAAAATGCAGCAACACCCGTGAAACTTTAGCTTTTTATAAACTAGCATCAGAACTTTTAATTTTGATAATTACATACCCTAAATTTTATCAAATAATTCAATATTAAACACTTCTCCTCAATTAAAGTTACTAATTATTACACACAACCATTCCGATTAAATATCTTACACATAATCTTATAAAAATTTAAAATATAAAAATTATGTAAAAAAAGCCAATAAAAATGAAAATAAATGCATCCTATTCTTCCATCCCCATGCTTAATTATTATTAAAATTAAAAGTGAAATAAAATAATTTTTTTTATATTTTAAAGTCTCATAAAATATTTTATAATATCTTTCCAACACGCTATAGTTGTTCACCAAGTCAATGCCTTCCCAGAAGTCAATGCCAATTGCCAACGGTCAACAATTGGTTTAGTCCTCTATAATATCTTTCCAACACGCTAGATCACCGTCACCACCACCACCACCACCACCACTAAACATGGTTATGGATGCAACAAACCCTTCTCTTCTATTCCTCCTCCTCCTCCTCCTCCTCCTTCTCGGCCGAGGGCTCTCATTAGTCGCGGCAGGATCTTATCAGAACCTGACTGTGGGCTCCAGTCTCAGCTCGTCGGGGCCCAACTCCTCCCTTTCCTCTCTGTCTGGTGACTTTGCGTTCGGCTTCTGGCCTCTCGATGCCAACTCCTCCCTCTTTCTTCTCGCCGTGTGGTTCAATGCCACCTCACCGCAAGCCGTCGTTTGGTTCGCCACCAACAACACCAATCCGGTGCAGGTGCCTGCAAAGTCGACCCTCCAACTCACCCAGGCTGGCCAGCTCTCACTTTTCGACTCGAACGGTCAGGAAATCTGGAGCCTAAACGCAGCTAATGCGATCGGCGTTAGTCTCCTCGACTCCGGGAATCTCATTCTCTATGATAGTAGCGGAGACCTTCCGTGGCAAAGTTTTCAAAATCCAACTGACACGATCCTCCCCAGTCAGACCTTGGCCGAGAACTCAGAACTTCAATCCAAATTGACCAGCTCGGACTTCTCCGCGGGCCGATTCAAGCTAGCAGTCCAGAGCGATGGCAATTTGGTCTTATACCCGATCGCTATTCCCACCGGCAACGTGTACCATGCCTATTGGGCCTCCAATACCCAATACAACAAAACATTACAACTCATCTTCAACTCATCTGGCTCGCTCTATTACCAGGTCGAGAACGGCAACCAGACCCCCTTCACCTCAGCTTCCATATACTCCTACCGATTACTACGAACGTGCCACATTGGATCCAGATGGCGCCTTACGCCTTTATGTCTACCCCAAAAACAACAACAATAATAGCGGGTTAACCAACACATGGACTGTCGTCGGAATGTTTCCTGCCAACCCTTGCCAAACGATCCAGGCTGACGATGGCGGTGGCGCCTGCGGGTTCAATGCATACTGCAACTTCGACGACGATCAGTCAGTGCGGCTCAATTGTAAGTGCGTGTTAGGATACAAGTTCATCGATACAAATCGTACGTACTTAGGCTGCATACCAGATTTCACTGTGCAGAGCTACGACGAGTACCAGAGCAACCAGTACATGTTCAATGAGATGCCAACCACGGATTGGCCGGGCAATAGCTATGCGCACTACACACCGACCGACGAAGACACCTGTCGAGCATTATGCCTAGCCGATTGCATGTGTAGTGCGGCGGTCTTTCGGGGGTTGGACTGTTGGAAGATAAAGATGCCGTTAACCAACGGTGGGCAAGGGATGAGAGTAGGGGGGAAGGCTCTTATCAAAGTGCCCAAAACCAATACTTCCTTACCTACCCACGGATCGCCGAATACGATAACTACGGAGAAGAAAGATCGGAGCACACTAATCCTCGTCATCTCCGTCCTCCTCGGTAGCTCCGGATTTCTCAACATTCTCATCATGATCGCTGCCCCTATCGTCTCCTTCTCCTTCTGCAACCGCACAAAAGATAACAAGAATCAAATAGAGCAGACCATGTTGGGGTCAAACCTAAGAGTCTTCACATACAAAGAATTGGAAGAAGCCACCGACAACTTTCGAGAAGAGCTCGGCAGCGGAGGCTTCGGCATAGTATACAAAGGGGCCTTAGCCGCGGGATTCCACATGGCCATTGCCGTGAAGAAGCTGGATCGAGCGGCGGCCAAGGAATCCGAGCAGGAGTTCACGAATGAGGTGAGGTCGATCGCACAAACCCATCACAAAAATCTAGTCAAGCTACTCGGATTCTGCAACGAGGGGAACCATCGAATGCTGGTATACGAGTACATGAGCAATGGCTCGCTAACAAGCTTTCTTTTTGGAAGCACTCGGCTCGAGTGGAACAAAAGGGCCCAAATAATAATGGGGATCGCAAGAGGTCTTTCATACTTGCATGAGGATTGTACTACTCAGATCATTCATTGCGACATAAAGTCTCAGAACATACTGCTCAACGATGATTTCATCCCCAAGATATCAGACTTCGGGCTCGCGAAGCTCCTTCGCGCCGACCAGACTCGGACCAACACGGCCATCAGAGGAACCAAAGGGTACGTCGCGCCCGAGTGGTTCAAGAACTCGGCGGTCACCGCGAAGGTTGACGTGTACAGCTTCGGCGTATTGTTGCTGGAGATCATATGTTGCAGAAAGAATGTTCAAACGGAGGCGGCGACCGAGGAGGCAGCAGTGCTTGCGTATTGGGCTCACGATTGCTTTAGGAATGGCAGATTGGACCTCCTGGTGGACGGCAACGAGGAGGCGATGATCGATGTGACGAGAGTGGAGAGATTTGTAACGGTAGCCATCTGGTGCATTCTGGAGGAGCCGTCGCTGAGGCCGTCAATGCGGAAGGTGGCTCAGATGCTCGAGGGCGCGGTCGCAGTCCCTGTTCTGCCTAATCCTTCTTCTTACATCAGTTCAATCGTGTAACTTCTTCGAAATGTACTTAACATGTCTACATTTCTATACCATAGTTCTTGCAATTGTAACCCACTCATAGAGAAATATCAAACAACTCATCCTCTCCTTACAATGAAGAACAAAAAACATATAATGAAATTACTTTCAATTTCGAAGAGAAACCGCACGATGAATTCGTCGTGTCATATCTTTTTTCTCTTTTTTTTTTTGAGCTTATTCGATTTGTTGTAGCCTATGTGGTAGTGTCACTTGCGTATGACTGTATAAAGAAGCATTAATAACTTTTTAATTAATATTTTATTAGCAGCCTAATTTTTGCTATAGTAGAAACAGTAGTTTAGGAGAAATTTTCAAATGGAAACTTCTGCTTTGATATCTACAAGTTCGTTATTATATATTCACGAAACATCAAGAATCAAATTGTGAAGAGTTATTCTATTTTTCACTTTTATTCTTAGCCTTGCTTGGTTTGTGGAGGAACTATTCCTACCTTCTATGTTCCTTTCATGTCTCAGTGTCCACCACTAATCTTAAAGCGAAACACTTATTATAAACAATTTTACATCACCATTGCATTAAATATCTGAAAATAATCGTTGTTCTATAAAAATTTAAGTTGGTGGAGAACAATATTTTTATATTTTTATATTCAACACTTCCCTTTGCATATGAGTTTGAAAATTTTTGATAAATTCGTGATAAGTAAACTTGAATTAAATAGGAGAAAATCAATTATATGACGAGCCTGACATGACTTGAATTCAGAACCTCTTTCTCCGATTCTATGTTAAATATATGAAAGACATCTGTTGTGTTTCAAAAACTTAATAATTGTTTTTATATATGTAACATATTGGTGAGCACTGTATATCCCTCTCCTTTGTGAGTTGTTAGGAGTGAGGAGCATCGATTCTTTCAGTTCGATTCCATTTAAAGATTTAAAACTAGAAAGAAACGCCAAATTGAATTGTTAAAATCGAAATTAGTTGGTTCGGTTCGACAATTCAAAATTCGACTCAGCCTATTAATACTAATAACAATTTGGATCCAAATCAATAACCCAAAATAATTAAGTGTAATTATTAGTATTAAAATTTTTGGACTGTATATTTCTAATTATAATTCCTTTTTCAGTGATATGGAATTTTTGGGGTGTCACATGTTTAGACTTGTCTCTTTTTTTCTCTCTATATATATAGGGGAAAATTGGACCACATCATTAATTTAGTCCCTTATAGTTTAAAATATTGTATCACTTTAGTATCCTATGATTTCAATTGTTTCTTTCAGTTATTTCTTACATTAATTTTTTTCATTAAATCAATGACAAAGTTAAAAATACAGAGCACTAAAGTAAAAATTCGGTAAACCACAGGGTACTAAAGTAAATATTCGATAAACTATAGATGAGATATCTGAAGTTTTTCGTATATAATTTAATAGAGAGTTAACAGAAGTACTGACGGGAAGAAAAAAAAATGAAATCACTGGATACTAAAATGATACACTTTAAACCACACGGTATTAAAGTGAGAAAGCGCAAAAATACAGGGGTGGTATTTGAAGTTTAACTTATATAATATAGTATATATTTTTAGTTCTTTGTATAGATAAATATATATATTTATCTAAATATATCTAGTTAGTTGGTAATAGTAAATAATATATCAAGCTTTTGGGTCGGACCAGAGCTGGGCTTGGACATGTCCAAATTTAAGTCCGAAATTTTTTTAGGCCTAAATTTTAAACTCGACCCAAACCCGAAGTTATTATTCGA
The DNA here is from genome assembly GCF_001540865.1 of Ananas comosus. Classification (NCBI taxonomy): domain Eukaryota; kingdom Viridiplantae; phylum Streptophyta; class Magnoliopsida; order Poales; family Bromeliaceae; genus Ananas; species Ananas comosus. Next base: position 498,966 of record NC_033639.1, on the reverse strand, counting down.
ATATCCAAAGTCCAGCACTTACACGACCTATCGGGAGAGGTGTTGTTTAGGCCCGGGCCCAGTTCCGGTCCAAATTTCAAATCACATTTACTAGTTTGAAATTTTAATTTAAGGCCTCTCAGATTCTACGTTTTGAATGGTCGATAGAAGACCGTGGAATTGCAGGGAAACCACTACTCAATACCCCTAATATTGAGTATATTCTTTGAACCAACCGTCCCTAGCGCAAGTGGTAAAGAACTTAGGTTTCGTTTGGGAATGCGGGAAGATTGTGTTACGTGCGGTGAAAAAGTACGTTGAAAAAATATCTTGTCTGTTTCCGTACGTAATATTGCGTTCCACATATCGTGATGAATCGGTTACGATACATTTTCATCAACTCCATTTTATCTAATAGCGTTTAATAGACTTCAATATCAAACTAAGCCTTAGTGGTTAGTACCTGAGATTTCAAATTTGAATTCTAATTGATTCACATTTTTAGATAAGTTTATTTTTAAAAGAAATAAACGAAATGGGTAACATACTATTTTCTCCTCAAAAAAAAAAAAGAAAAGAATGTATATTCTTTGATTATCATGTTGAAGCTGATTGATAAAATTCCGAGAGTCTAATCGCCAAAATTAAACGTTCGGTTATTTGTTAGCAAAAGAGATAAAGTTTAGGGTGTCTTGTGCATTTTTCCAGTTACGTCAACTTCACGCGTCAGTTGTTGTCAACTTCACGCGTCAGTTGTTCTCCACTACTTTTTGATTGTTGACTTCAAGTCAAAGTCGTCCCCGCAGCCCACGGCTAGTCAACGGTCAACAATGGGCTTAGCCTTCTATAATATCTTTCCAACACCCTACTCTCTCCACACCCAAGGAAGAGAAGAACCACCACCACCACCACCACCACCACTAAACATGGTTATGGATGCAACAAACCCTTCTCTTCTATTTCTCCTCCTCCTCCTCCTCCTCCTCCTTGACCGAGGGCTCTCATTAGTCGTGGCAGGATCTTATCAGAACCTGACTGTGGGCTCCAATCTCAGCTCGTCGGGGCCCAACTCCTCCATCTTCTCTCCATCCGGTGACTTTGCGTTCGGCTTCTGGCCCCTCGACACCGACTCCTCCCTTTTCCTTCTCGCCGTGTGGTTTAATAACACCTCACCGCAAGTTGTCGTTTGGTTCGCCACCAACAACACCAATCCGGTGCAGGTGCCAGCAAAGTCGACCCTCCACCTCACCCAGGCCGGCCAACTCTCACTTTTCGACTCGAACGGTCAGGAAGTCTGGAGCCGAGACGCAGCTAACGCGACCGGCGTTAGTCTCCTCGACTCCGGGAATCTCGTTCTCTATGATAGTAGCGGAGCTCTTCCGTGGCAAAGCTTTCAAAATCCAACCGACACGATCCTCCCCGGTCAGTCCTTGGGCGAGAACTCAGAACTTCGATCCAAATTGACCAGCTCCGACTTCTCCACGGGCCGGTTCGAGCTAGCAGTCCAAAGCGATGGCAATTTGGTCTTATACCCAATCGCCATTCCCACCGGCAACGTGTACAGAGCCTATTGGGCCTCCAATACCCAATACGACAAAAAATTACAACTCGTCTTCAACTCATCAGGCTCGCTCTATTACCAGGTCGAGAACAGCAGCCAGACCTCCCTCACCTCGGCTGCCATGTACTCTCCTACCGACTTCTACGAACGTGCCACATTGGATCCAGACGGCGCCTTACGCCTTTATGTCTACCCCAAAAACAACAACAATAATAGCGGGTCAACCAACACGTGGACTGTCGTCGGAATGCTGCCTGCCAACCCTTGCCAAAAGATCCAGGCTGACGGCGACGGCGGCGGTGGCGCCTGCGGGTTCAATGCATACTGCAACTTCGACGACGATCAGTCAATGCAGCTCAATTGTGAGTGCGTGTTAGGGTGCAAGTTCATCGATACAAATCGTACGTACTTAGGCTGCATACCAGATTTCACTGTGCAAAGCTGTGACGAGTACCAGAGCAACCAGTACATGTTCAATGAGATGCCGAACATGGATTGGCCGGGCAATAGCTATGAGCACTACACACCGACTGACGAAGACACCTGTCGTGCATTATGCCTAGCCGACTGCTTGTGCAGTGCGGCGGTCTTTCAGGGGGTGGACTGTTGGAAGATAAAGATGCCGTTAACCAACGGTGGGCAAGGGATGAGTGTAGGGGGGAAGGCTCTTATCAAAGTGCCCAAAACCAATGCTTCCTTTCCTGCCCACGGATCGCTGAATACGATAACTGTGGTGAAGAAGGATCGGAGCGCACTAATCCTCATCATCTCCGTCCTCCTCGGGAGCTCCGGATTTCTCAACATTCTCATCGTGATCGCCGCGGCTATCGTCTCCTTTTCCTTCTGCAACCGCACAAAAGATAAGAAGAATCAAATGGAGCAGACCATGCTGGGGTCGAACCTAAGAGTCTTCACATACAAAGAATTGGAAGAAGCCACCGACAACTTTCGAGAAGAGCTCGGCAGCGGAGGTTTCGGCGTAGTATACAAAGGGGCCTTAGCCGCGGAATTCCGCACGGCCATTGCCGTGAAGAAGCTGGATCGGGCGGCGGCCAAGGAATCCGAGCAGGAGTTCACGAACGAGGTGCGGTCGATCGCACAAACCCATCACAAAAATTTAGTCAAGCTACTCGGATTCTGCAACGAGGGCAACCATCGAATGCTGGTATACGAGCACATGAGCAATGGCTCGCTAACAAGCTTTCTTTTCGGATGCACCCGGCCCGAGTGGAACAAAAGGGCCCAGATAGTATTGGGGATAGCAAGAGGTCTTTTGTACTTGCATGAGGACTGTACTGCCCAGATCATTCATTGCGACATCAAGTCTCAGAACATACTGCTCGACGATAATTTCATCCCCAAGATATCAGACTTCGGGCTCGCGAAGCTCCTTCGCGCCGACCAGACTCGGACCAACACCGCCATCAGAGGAACCAAAGGGTACGTCGCACCCGAGTGGTTCAAGAACTCGGCGGTCACCGCGAAGGTCGATGTGTTCAGCTTCGGCGTCTTGTTGCTGGAGATCGTATGTTGCAGGAAGAATGTTCAGATGGAGGCAGCGACCGAGGAGGCAACGGTGCTTACGTATTGGGCTTACGATTGCTTTAAGGATGGCAGACTGGACCTCCTGGTGGACGGCGACGAGGAGGCGATGTTCGACATAAAGAGAGTGGAGAGATTTGTAATGGTAGCTATCTGGTGCATTCAGGAGGAGCCGTCGCTGAGGCCGTCGATGCGGAAAGTGGCTCAGATGCTCGAGGGCGCGGTCGCCGTCGCCGTTCCGCCTGATCCTTCTTCTTACATCAGTTCAATCGTGTAACTTCTTCGAAATGTACTTAACATGTCTACATTTCTATGCCATAGTTCTTGCAATTGTAACCCATTCATATATAGAGAAATATCAAACAATTCATCCTCCTTTCACATCGAACACCAAAGAACATATAATGAAATTACTTATAATTTCTCCACTATATTTAAAATCAAGTGATGCATAAAAGACTGTAGGGAGGAGAAAATGGGGAAACCCAAAATTGGGGACACCCAAACATTCTAGTATCATACTTAATTATAAAATATTAATTTTTAGGTCAAATTAGATAAATACAAGTTTTTAAATTTTATTTTTATATGACTAATCTGTGCAAATAGAAAATAAAATCAGCTAAGTTTTTTTTTTTTTTTTCCTCCGCTGATATTGTTTTTCCTCGAGGCCCTTGTTGCCTCACCTTTGTAGCCAAATTCATCCATTCAATGAATGAAGCAGGTAGCGTGCTACCTATTCTCAAAAAAAAAAAAAAAAAATTTAAGTTGTTGAGTTTTAAAATGATTTGTTAAAAAAATCATATTAAAATTAGAGAGCAGATTACACTCTTTTACTTTTTCTTTGGAGAAAAAAATCTATGCAGTTGTATATATGCTTAAGTTGTACTTTTCAATAAAAAGAGTAATTAGGCAGGAGAAGAAAATTAAAGAGATGAGAGAAAAAGAAAGAAAACAGAGAGTGAGAAAGGCAAGTGGCAAAGGGCTTGGTGGTTGGTACTCGAGACTCAAGTTCGAATCCTAGTTGATTCACATTTCTAGCTAAGTTTATTTCTAAATGAAATAAACGAAGCGGGGAGCGTGCTACCTATCTCTCAAAAAAAAAAAAACTATTATCCTTACTACAGTACAGATGTCATTATGTGATTACTGTTCCTCTCTTTGATGTTGAAGTGCTTTCTAGAATGCTAAATTATAAAAGAAATAAAACAAGGAAAAATTAAATACATACTTCTTCCTTCTTTTTTTTTTCAAGGAAATCAACTGTCCACATTCATGTACAGATGAAAATTTACCCTTGACAGTTCTATTCCTGGAGGTAGTGCGCATGATTCCATAATCATGATAGCCTGAAGGATGTACGTATGTTGGAATCCGATGAATTATACACTGCATAGGTGTAATGTGTTGTAGTTGCTTGGAAGATTAGGAGTCCAGAGAAAGTTTGTGCATGATCAGATAATTGCACTCTATAATTTGATTCTTTTTGTCCCATTGAGAAGTGTTGCTATCATAGTGTTTGGATTTTGATAATGATTGCTATTTTTTTTTTTTTTTTTTTTTTTGAGAGAGGAAGATAGCTTATTATCGCTTCATTCAATTGGGAGGTGAATTTAGCAATATAATGAGGCAAGAGGCCACAAGAGGGGAAAAAAAAAAAAAAAAAAGGGAAAAAAAAAGAGGAACACAACTANATCAATACAGTGCCCTTCTGTTTTCCCCTTTTTCATGGTTAATATTATTTAATTACATGATATTTCACATGACACCAAAATTATGTGTAACTAAATTTAACAATTATATTTTTTAAAAAAATTAAATTTTAGCAGACAATAATTTCTTGAGACGCAATCCTTTGAATATAACAACGTAAGAGAAAAATGTAGAAACACCCTTTAAACTTTAGCTTTTTATAAACAAGTATCAGAAATTTTAATTCAGCAATTAGACGCCCTACATTTTATCAAATAATCTAATAGGCCCTTCTCCTTAATTAAAGTTACTAATTACGCAACCATTCTAATCAAATGTGTTATATACAATATTATAAAATTTCAAAATACGAAAATAAATATTTTTTTTCTATCCTAATATTATATTAAAAAGAGAACAAAACTCAAAAGTAGACACATATTCCTCTTCTTCAATCCTCACATTTGTTTAATATTAAAATTAAAAGTGAAAAAAAAAAAGATTTTTCTAATTTTTTAAAGCTATATAAAATTATGTATAAGACATATGCGATCAAGACGATTGTAAAATTAATAATTTCAACTGAAGAGAGGAGTCTATTAAACTATTTGATAGAATTTAAAGAGTCTAATTAACTAAGGTTAAAAGACTATTTGGAAAAAAATTTAAAAAAACCTAACGTTTTAGGGCGCTCTTTGTACATTTTTCCAGTTACGTTAACTTCACCCTACAGGTGTTCACCACTACTTTTTAGATAGAGTAAATTGCACGTTTGGTCCTCAAACTATAGTTTATTACAATTTTGCGCTTCACTTTCCAGAATTGCTACAAATAAGTTCTATAATTTAATTTAGTTGACTAAATATTGATATATCGCTGATATAAATGTGATGTAGTAGTGTTGTGATTAATAATGTGCCAATAATTAATATAGCGTATAATTTTTACATTAATAATGTGTTAAAATTTAGTCAATTAAATTAGATTGTGGGATTTGAATATAACAATTCTGAAAATTTAAGCCAGAAACTATAATAAATTAAAATTTGAAGATTAAAGTGGAGTCCAGCTATGGTGCTTGTAAAAGCACCAAGCACTTGGTGTTTGTAAGTTTTTTACCATTAGATTTACTCTACGGATCATTTTCAACCATTAGATTATACTATTCAACCAACCACCCACTCAACCCTAGAAGGCCCACATCATTCTAACCGCATATCTCTTAATCCAATGGCTAAAAATCTACAAGCACCAATGTCTTGATACTTTTAAAAGCATAGGAGCTCAATTCGATTAAAGTGTCATATATCCCATAGTTCGAGGACCAAACGTTCAATTTATTCTTTTTTGAACCTTTCGTTGTAACTTTGATAGCGATCATGTACAAATTTGAGAAAGTTTACTACGTAGCAGCCACATTATATTATTTATATCTAATCAATCGCATCTCTTCCTTTAGAAAAAAAAAAAAAAAAGCAGGCCGGCTTGCATGCATAGGTAATTTAATTTAAAAAAGTTCAAAAGCTAACAACAAAAGAACACAAAAAAAAAAAAAAAAAAAAAAGTATAATAAAAATATATTTTAAAAAAAATTATAATGGGATGGATGAACCGCTGGGATGCAATTTAATTCGCTGGAGACATTACATCGTTAATGTGACTGTAACATTCTAGACTTTTTCTACAAGTTGATGCTCAAGAATTACTCGCAATACATTAAAAATGTGTGTAAATTACAATGATAAAGATAAGTCTTTGTGCTATTTTGGTATAGATTGCAACAAAAAAATAATAAAAAAAAGTCCTTGTGCAATCTTATTGGAGAGATTTGTGGCGAGCAATTCTTGGAGTTGCGATGATTATCCACGGCCGCAAGAGAATGACTCTCGGACGCTCCATTAACAGTTGTTATCTATTTTATCAAGATTTATTTGATTTATTCTACCGAAATAGTGTGATTTCAATTTATTCCGCATTATGTCTATCTGAACGACACACCAATATTAAGGCTTCGTTGGGGATTGCGGGAAGATTGCGTTACGTGTTGTGAGAAAGTACGTTGGAAAAATACCCTATTCGTATGTTGCGTTTCGCATATCGCGATAAATCGGTTATTATATATTTTCTACGGTTCCACCGGACAATGTAGAAGCATATCACTATATGCTTTTTCTCAACTCAATTTTATATAATAACGTTAGATAAGTCTCAATACCAAACTAAGTCTAAATCAATTAAATTGAATTGTAAGATTCGATTATAATAATTTAAAATATTCAAATTAAAAGCTGCCACTTTAAACCAAAGTGTACTTTAGCCGTTGAAATATTAAAGATAGGCAGGCAAGAATCAATACACCGCCGCGTCGTTTTTCTGTTTTATATAGTTAATATTAGGCCAATTTGCATAAAAAATCACAAGTTTTGAACTTTTGTAAATTTGGACCATTTTTTTCAATTTTACAGATTTGGACCGAATTTTCAAAAAATGAATCAAAATATCCTTATTCCTTTCTCTCTCTCTTTTTTTTTTCTCTCGTTCTTTTTTTCCCTCTCCGAAGAAGGAGGCGGAGGCAGGAACGGCGTGCCTCGCCTCTGCCCCTTACGCCCTCGCCCGCGTCCGCACACCACCCGCCCTCCTCGCCTTCGATCCCACCAAGGCTGCACTCACCGTCGCCCTTTGGGACGCCTATCCTCGCCTCTGCCCCATGTGCCCTCGCCCACGCCCGTTCACCCCCCGCTAACCTCCTCCACCGCCTCTGCAGCCCTCCATGACGGTAACAAGAACAACACCACATTCTCTTCCTTCGCCTTCGCCCTCCATCTCCACTGCAACAGATTTTTCACCCATCAAATCCACATATGGGAACCCGTGTCCTCACCACCGCCACCGACGATGAAGAGAAAGCGCTTCTCGGCACTGAGAAGATCGCTGGCGAAGGAGGGGGCACGCGGCCCACCGCTCCCACTGGACCGACGACGAGTGAGGTGGAGACAGAGAAGAGCGCGATGACGAGCGGCTACGAGCGCGGCCTCAGCGGGATCGGAGGCGAGGAGGCGAAGAGGGTGAGGGGTGCACAAGAGCATCTTTGGTCAAGTACTTTTGTTTGCTGCAAATAAAAAAAATTAACTAAAGGCCAAAAATTAGAGAATAAGGAAAAAAAAAAACAAAAGAAAAAGGAAGAAAAAGATGAAATTGCACTATTTTAGAAAAACATTGCACTGTTATAGATGTAATCTACACCCTTTAAGATGAAAGTTAAACTCTTTAAGAGAAAGATGTAAACTACACCCTTTAAGATATAAATTATACTCTTTAAACGAAAAGTTACACTCTATGAGTGCAATTTTCGTTTAAAGAGTGTAACTTTCATCTTAAAGGGTGTAGTTTATATCTCAGAGAGTGCAACTTATGTTTATAATAATGTAACGTTCTTCTAAAACAGTATACCTTTATCTTAACAATGCAACTTCATCTTCTTCTTCCTTTTTCTCTAGTTCTTCTTNAATAAGTCCAAAGAAATTTTAATATTTCAGTTTCGACCCCGTTTGGTCACTGAAAACTGTACCGAACTGCAATCTTTATCAGATAGCTTTCGGATCCTATTTCTCACTCTACGAGTGTCAGAATAATATGAAACTTTAAATTAGTATCTCATACTATTTTTTATTTATTTTCACTTTTATATTTAAAATCCGGTATGTTACATTCCACCGCAACCGCACCGGAACCATTTAAATGTATACCGTGACTTCATGATTTGTGAAGTTCGGTATGTTACAGCCGCACTCGCCGCTGCCCTGCCATCTTCTCCAGCGTCATCACACTCTCCTCTGTCTCTACCTCGCACGTCGCCGGCCTTGGTGGGCGTGGTGGGTCGCGTGCCCCCTCCTCTGCCAGCGAGCTTCTTAGCGCTGAGAAGCGCTTTCTTTTCGTCATCGGCGGTGGCGGTGAGGACGGCGAGTTCTCAGAAATGGGTTTGGTGGGTGAAAAATTTGCTGTAGTGGAGGTGGAGGTGGAGGTGGGTCGCGAAGGGCTACGGAAGGGGTGGAGGAGGTTCGGAGAGAAAAAAAAAAAGAAAAAAAAAAGAAAAAAAAAAAAAAAAGAGGATAGTGGCGCAGCCTCGGCGGGGTCGCAGGCGAGAATGGGGGGGGAGGGTAAGAGGCGGGCAAGGGTGCATAGGGCGGAGGCGAGGAAGGGCGTCCGAAAGAGCGGCAGCGAGCGCAACCTTGGTAGGGTCGGAGTTAAGGAGGGCGGGTGGTGCGCGGACACGTGCGAGGGCGTGGGGGGGCCTTTGCCTCCTCTTCGAAGAGGAAAAAAAAAAAACGAGAGAAAAAAAAGAGAAAGAAAGGAAACTAAGTATTTTGGTCAGTTTTTTAAAAATTCGGTACGAATCTGTAAACATCGAAAAAGGTGGTCCAGTTTTGCAAAAGCTCAAAACTTGTAGAGTTTTTACCCAAATTGGCCTTAATATTATTTAATTATATTATTTTTTTTATTAATGAGGTATTATTTCTTCACATGATAATAATTTGTCCGGATGCCAAAATTATATTTAATTAAATTTAACAATTATATTTTTTTAATTAAATTTTAGCAGACAACAATTTCTCCACGCGAGGCTTTTTTTGCATTTAGCCCTGGCAAATTTTTATTTTAAAATTAGTCCTGTCAAAATTTAATTTACAAAAATGGCTCTGGGCCTGCCACACAGGCGCCACGTCAGCACCACGCGGGCAGGGCTAGGGCCTGTGTGTTAAGTTGAACACGGTGAACCATTCCCCGTGTTCAAACACGGTGAATAGTTCACCGTGTTTAGTACGTATTTTTTGTATATTGAAAAGAGAAATAGGGAGTAGGGAATGTCAATAGGTATGGATATCCGAAATATTATCCGAATCCAAACCCGAATAAATTATATATATATACATAATTTATTTTTATTTATTTATACAATATATAAAATATTTAATAATTTTTATTTCTTAGATTTTCATCCAACGGTATAGATTTTTAAAACCCGCTGGGTTCAGGTTCGGATTTCGAGTTTTTGGTCGGATATAGATATGAGTATGAATTTTTAAAATCCGTCGGATTCGGATCCGAGTTTGGATTTTAATTTAATTTTCGGGTTCGGGTTCAGATTTTTGAAAAAGAGAAGAAATGGAATACAAATTTTCTATTCCTCTTTTTAATATACAACACGGTGAATGGTTCACCGTGTTGTACTTAACTACCGCCCCCAGCTCCGCCCGCGTGGCGCTGACGTAGCGCCTGCGTGGCAGGCTTAAGGCCATTTTTGTAAATTAAATTTTAACAAGGTTATTTTTAAAATAAAAATTTGTCAGAAGGCTAAATGCAAAAAAAAGCCCTCTCCACGCGTGAGCCTTTAACAATTATAAGCCCATGAAACTTTAGCTTTTTATAAAAAAGTATAGAAATTTTAACTTAACAATTATATATACGGCCTAAATTTTATCAAATAATTTAACACATCCTTCTCCTTAATTAAAGTTACTAATTATGCAACTATTCTAATCAAATGCCTTACATATTATCTCATAAAATTTTGAAATACAAAAAAAAAAAAAAAATCTATTCTAATATTATATTAAAAAGAGAACAAAACTCGAAATTAGATACGTATTCCTATGCTTCAATCCTCACATTTAGTCAATAAAATTACAAGTAAAAGATAGATTTTTTTTAATAATTTAAAAGTCATATAAAATTATGAGCAAGACATAAAAAAAAAAAAAAAATGATTATATAATTAGTAATTTTAATTGAGGAAATGAATCTATTAAACTATTTGACCAGTTTTAAAGAGTCTAATTATTAAAATTGAAAGTTTTAGAAAACTAAAGGTTAGGAGCTCTTTGTACATTTTTCCGGTTGCCTTAACTGCGCGTCATAGGTGTTCACCACTCATTTTTTTGTGGTGTTCTTCTCCAAGTCAACCGTCAAGTCAACAATACGTTTAGCCCTCTATAATATCTTTCCACACTCTACTCTCTCCGCAGCCGAGGAAGAGAAGAACCACCACCACCACCACCACCACCACCACCACCACTAAACATGGATACGGATGCAACGAACCCTTCTCTTCTATTCCTCTTCCTCCTCCTCCTCCTCCTCGGCCGAGGGTTATCATTAGTCGCGGCAAAATCTTATCAGAACCTGACCGTGGGCTCCAGTCTCAGCTCGTCGGGGCCCAACTCCTCCATCTTCTCTCCATCCGGTGACTTTGCATTCGGCTTCTGGCCCCTTGACGCCAACTCCTCCCTCTTCCTTCTCGCCGTGTGGTTCAACGCCACCTCACCGCAAGTCGTCGTTTGGTTCGCCACCAACAACACCGATCCGGTGCAGGTGCCCGCAAAATCGACCCTCCAACTCACCCAGGCCAGCCAGCTCTCACTTTTCGACTCGAACGGTCAGGAAGTCTGGAGCCCAGACGCAGCTAATGCGACCGGCGTAAGTCTCCTCGACTCTGGGAACCTCGTTCTCTATGATAGCAGCGGAGCCTTTCCGTGGCAAAGCTTTCAAAATCCAACCGACACGATCCTCCCAGGTCAGTCCTTGGCCGAGAACTCAGAACTCCGATCCAAAATGAGCGACTCGGACTTCTCCCCAGGTCGGTTCGAGCTAGCAGTCCAAGGAGATGGCAATTTGGTCTTTTACCCGGTCGCCGTCCCCACCGGCCACAAATACCATGCATATTGGGCCTCCGGTACTCAATATGCCAAAATGTTACAGCTCGTTTTCAACTCATCCGGCTCGCTCTATTATCAGGTCGAAAACAACAACCAGACCGCACTCACCTCAGCTGCTGTATACTCCCCTACCGACTTCTACCAACATGCCACGCTAGATCCAGACGGTGCATTACGCCTTTATATCTACCCCAAAAACAACAACAATACCAAGTCGACCGACAAGTGGAACGCCGTCGGAATGTTGCCTGCCAACCTCTGCCAAACAATCCAGGCGGACAGCGACGGCGGCGCCGCCGCCTGCGGGTTTAATGCGTACTGCAGCCTCGACGATGATCAATCAAAGCAGCTCAAATGTGAGTGCGCGTTAGGATGCAAGTTCGTCGATACAAATCGTACGTACTTAGGCTGCATACCAGACTTTGCCGTGCAGAGCTGCGAACAGTACCAGAGAAGTCAATACTTGTTCCTTGAGATGCCAAACACGGATTGGCCGGGGGACAGCTATGAGCACTACACACCAACCGATGAAGACATGTGTCGAGCATCATGCCTAGCCGACTGCTTGTGCAGTGTGGCCGTCTTTCGGATGCCGGACTGTTGGAAGATGAAGATGCCTTTAACCAATGGTCAGCAAGGGATGAGTGTAGGGGGGAAGGCTCTTATCAAAATGCCCAAAACCGATGCTTCCTTGCCTAACCAGGGCCCGCAGAATCCGATAACTATAGTGAAGAAGGATCGGAACACACTAATCCTCGTCATCTCCGCCCTCTTGGGTAGCTCCGGATTCCTCAACGTGCTCTTCATAATCGCCGCGGCTATCGTTTCCTTCTCCTTTTGCAATCGCACGAAAAATAAGAAGAATCAAATAGCGCAGACCATGTTGCGGTCGAACCTAAGAGTCTTCACATACAAAGAATTGGAAGAAGCCACCGACAACTTTCGAGAAGAGCTCGGCAGCGGAGGTTTCGGCATAGTATACAAGGGGGCCTTAGCCGCGGAATTCCACATGGCCATTGCCGTGAAGAAGCTGGATCGGGCGGCGGCCAAGGAATCCGAGCAAGAGTTCACGAACGAGGTGCGGTCGATCGCACAAACCCATCACAAAAATTTAGTCAAGCTACTCGGATTCTGCAACGAGGGGAACCATCGAATGCTGGTGTACGAGTACATGAGCAATGGCTCGCTAACAAGCTTTCTTTTCGGATGCACCCGGCCTGAGTGGAACAAAAGGGCCCAGATAGTATTGGGGATAGCAAGAGGTCTTTTGTACTTGCATGAAGAGTGTACTACCCAGATCATTCATTGCGACATCAAGTCTCAGAACATACTGCTCGGGGATAATTTCATCCCCAAGATATCAGACTTCGGGCTCGCGAAGCTCCTTCGCGCCGACCAGACTCGAACCAACACGGCCATCAGAGGAACCAAAGGGTACGTTGCACCCGAGTGGTTCAAGAACTCGGCGGTCACTGCGAAGGTCGATGTCTATAGCTTTGGTATCTTGCTACTAGAGATCGTATGTTGCAGGAAGAATGTTCAGACGGAGGCAGCAACGGAGGAGACAACAGTGCTTGCATATTGGGCTTACGATTGCTTTAAGGATGGCAGACTGGACCTCCTGGTGGACAGCGATGAGGAGGCGATGTTCGACATAAGGAGAGTGGAGAGATTTGTAATGGTAGCTATCTGGTGCATTCAGGAGGAGCCATCGCTGAGGCCGTCGATGCGGAAAGTGGCTCAGATGCTCGAGGGCGCGGTCGCCGTCGCCGTTCCGCCTGATCCTTCTTCTTACATCAGTTCAATCGTGTAACTTCTTCGAAAAAGTACTTAACATGTCTACATTTCTATGCCATAGTTCTTGCAATTGTAACCCATTCATATATAGAGAAATTTCAAACGATTCATCCTCCTTTCACATTGAACACCAAAGAAAATATAATAAAATTACTTCCAAATTCCCCACAATAGTCAAAAACAAGTCATGCATAAAGGACTATAGAGAGGAGAAAATGGGGACACCCGGTAGCGTGGCCCCGGCGTCGACGATGAAGACGTTGCCCGTGACATACTCCGAGGAGTCGTCGATGAGATACCACACGAGAGACGTCACCGCCGGGTTCGATGTTCCGAACGTCCTCAACGGGACGGTCTTCGTCGCGATGTTGCTCAGCCACTGCTTTTGCATGAGACCCTCTGTTATCTCAGATTTAAACAAGCCTGGGCTTATAGAGTTCACTCTTATATTGTGCACCCCCAGCTCCAATGCCATCACCTGCAAATTAAGCCAATAAAACTTAAATTTAAACTTGATGTTTTAATTTACATTTAGTTCCTGCTTTGAACTTAAAACCTGAACTGCGCGCGCAGTAAATGATGGGCTAGAATTGTCGTTTCGATTCGCCATTGTCACACATTTCAAATGGAAATCGAATCACTTTGTTTCGATTCACCGAGTTTAAGTTAAGAACGAATCTCTATCATATCAATCTATGCTTCCGGTGAACTGCGAAAAGAGAATCTCAAGCTAATGCCAGAGTTTCAAGTTCAGATCAATGTTACCTTGGTGACGGAATTAACACCGGCTTTTGAGGCGGAATAGGCGACTCCTCTGGGCAGTTGTCCTCGTTCGAGACCAGCGATCGACGAAATGTTAATCACCGAGCCTTTCTGCTTCGCATCGCGCATCCTTCTGCATACGTATTTCGACACCAGCCACAAGCCGGTTAGATTGGTGGTCATATTTATGTTCCATTCCTCTTCAGACCAATCTAGCGACGAATACACGCCACCTGAGACGAGCATACTAACAAGTTATAGCAGGAATCGAAAGTTTCGCGCACTTACTACAAGAAATTGCGCCGTATGTAGCCTTGCAAATGTGTGAAATTGTTCAAATACCCGTGCAAAGTTGGTGAATAAGTGAAAAAAACAAGTAGGTCAGGAGAGATCACACCAGATTTTGTACTGTTTCAGAAACAACATAAACTAGGAGATACTTACATTCAAATTTAACTTCTAAAACACTGTTGCGTGCTATAAACTCTATTTTTCATGCATACCATCCAGAACTTTAACATGTCAATTCCAAGCTTAAGCTACTGAAGAACGATTGGTTTAAACTTACGTGTACAACATTCCTTATCATGTTTACTTTAAATCAAATAACCGACATGCCCCAAGGGCGTATATAGAGGGATTTGAATTCGCAGCATCGGCGTGGTCTCTAGATACTTTTTTAAGTTAATAGAGAATAGTGCTCTAATAGTATGTAAACAATGTGTAAATATTTTAAGTTAATATATTGTTTGAACTGAGTAAAACATTTAATTTAAAGCGATAATCAGCTGGAAACCAATAATCAAGAAATCATTCAATAAAAAGAGACTGATAAAGACTGATCATCCCTAAGAAATTTATACGGCCCAACGAAGATTTTAGCTTAGAAGGCCCATAAAACCAGGCCCATTGAGACCTAAGTAGGCCCATTATGGCATCATTTTCTTTGCCTTGGAATGCACCGTGTCATATCATGCCAGCAAGTTTCTTATACGATCCCGTGCCACGCACTTAAATCCATGCTAAGGAGCTACTCAAAACACAGTTTCTGCATAAAAGACGGTAATTAAGTTGTTTGGTTGGTATAATTCAAGACATGACACATGAGCTAGACATCAATTTTGAAAAGTTAAATCACCGAGGCTTTGTTTGGTTCAAGTATAAGTAAGAATTGTTTATTTCAGAAACAGATATAAATTCTAGTACAAGAGAGAACTAGATCAATTTTGCGTTTGGATTAAAATTAGGTTGTTCTTGGGAATAAGAAAAATAGCGTTTGAAAAGATAAGATGGAATAAGAGGAATAGTTGGCAGTTATAAATAGAAAATAATAATATTACCTCTTATATTATATTTGAATTTAAGTTTTTAAATTTTTTATTTATATTTTTTAATTTAAATTTTAACTTTTAAATTTTAAAATCCAAAATTGAAATTTCAAATAGCAAATTTTAAATTTCAAATTTAAAATTTAAAATTTAAATTTCAAATTTCAAAATTATAATTTAAAATTTAAATTAAAAAAGTTAGTATTTTAAATTTTAAATTTTAAATTTTAAATAAAATTTAAATTTAAAAATATAAAATTTAAATTTAAAAAAATTAAATTTAAAATTTAAAATTATAAAGTTTAATATTGAGATTTTTAATTTAATTTAATTTAATTATAAAATTTTAAATTTAATTTTTTTAAAATTTTAGATTTTTTTAAAAAAATTTTAGGGTGGGAATATTTTTTTGTTTCCACTCCTATTCCATGCTATGGGTGGGAACAAGCTGTTCCACCCACAGCAATGCCCATACCAAATGGTATCTAACAAGATATCACATATGAAAAGTTGATCCACCGAATGCATTTTGGGAACATTCTAAGGTACCCTAGCATTAATTACTCCATATGCTGAAGTACAGTGGTATTTGAGTTTTCCTTAAGTGTGGTTATTTTTTTATTATTTGTTTTGACGTAACTTGTACAGTCTGAAAGTTAAATTCAATTACTTCTTCTGTTTATTTTGATATAACTTGGTACCGGTGAAATTAATTTTTTAAGTTTCATTATTTATTTTGATATAAGTAAGTGGATCCCGTTATCTCCTGAATATAGTGATAAACTTACCACTATAAAATTTAACTTATTAAATAATTAAAATTTTCATTATTATTTAAAGCTAATCCTAATTTACTGTAAATAAGATAATTCTAACCCATTATAAAAAAAATAGAGTTTAGATTTTACTATTTAATAAATTAGTTAGAGAAGGTTGAGTGTGACAGAAGTCGAGTTCGGCACTTTAGAGGGAGAAGTCGAGAATAGATGAAGTGGAGATCTAACGTAACTTGAGTTACAGTACTATATTTTTGACTTACACTAAAATAAATATCGAAAGTAATAGATTTTAAGTTCCACCCCTCCACTTACACCAAAACAAACGGGACTTGTGAAACAACCGTTGTACTCTAAAAGCTTAAGCTGTTAAACTCCCCCTCACGTCTGGGCTCGAGACTTTTTAATCGGCCCATGACGTGGGCTTGAATTAAATGGGAGGAAATTAATATGCTAGGAGCCTGGCGTGACTCGAACTCAGGACCTCCTGCTCTGATACCATGTGAAACAACCGTTGTACTCTAAAAGCTTAAGCTGTTAAAGAACGGTGTTTAAACATTTTTTATATTTAACAGGACTTAATCAAACCTTGAGACTCTCTCTCCTAATGTTGTCTACTCAGCTGAATTTTTTCCTTTTTTTTGGTTGACTTCGATGCACCTAGAATTGCTATTTGAGAAATCCACATACACATAACATGTTCATGATTATGAAAACATTAATTAATTACCAGCAAAGTGTGTGACAGATCACATCATCCTTAGACAATCCCCACCAGTTTACCATAAAACTTCCATTGCTTCGTATGCTGTATTATTGAACCAACCATGCAACAGTGATCAACAACAGTATAGTAAAAGCCAAATTAATTATTATGGTAGATTACACCACTGGTCTCCAAACTTTTCGCCAATTTTCAATCTCAACATTCGCGTTTGGTTCGAAGTCGGAATCGAAATCGGAATCGGAATCAAAATAAGCTGGAATCGGAATCGGAATGACTCATTACCTAATTTTGTTTGGTTCATCACCTGAATCGGAATCGGAATAAATCATTCCCATTGTCGGTGTTTGGTTCAGGTAAATATAAAAAACATAATCAGATTAATATATTAACTTTATCTTTATAATAAGGGTCTGTTTGGCAATTGTTGTGAAATAAAACAAAATTTTATTTTACAGTGTATTTGATATGCTGAAATACTCCATACTCTATTAAAAAACACCTCTGTTTTAGGTGTTTGGATTGTTTCTGAAAAAAATACTATATTTTCATTCTTATATAAGTATATAAGATGAATTAAGAAATATTATATAAAAACAACAAAAAGCTCATCGCAGGGGACGCCTTCCGCCCGCCGAGCTAGCCCNTTAAAACTATATATTTAATTTTAAAATTTTAACTCATATTTTAATTAAAAAAGTTGAAAAAATAAATTTAATCCGAATAAATATCCATTCCGTCCGGATTCAACTTTCAATCCGGCCTCCTAGGCCGGATTGAAAAAGAGGTGATTGGAGAATTCCCATTCCACTCGGGAATCGGAATCGGAATGGAACTCCCGCGTACCAAACACCCACAAACGGATTTATCCATTCCGTTTCCGATTCCAGGGTAAAAAAGAAGCGAACCAAACACACCCTAAACCATCGAAAAAGTTCCACTTTTGTTCTTATCATTGTTGCCTATAATATGCCTTATAAATTATATAATAGCGCTAGAACTATAACCCATTTTGGATTGTAATCTTAGAATCCTCCTGATCGAAAGGACATGAATACTAAGTATAAAGTATAAAACACATATATGTCTTGTGATCAACACATTAAAGGTTTGCAAAAGGTAGTTGTACCCACTTCACACCCAAGTAAAAGAACAATAAATATAACCCCATACAAACAATAAATGTGTACTGAGAGAGCTAAATCAATTGTCATAAATAATAAATTTTCTATGGTGCTCTTACTCTAGATAAGAAAGCTAAGAATATTTCTGTGGATAAAATGTATGGATACCCCCTATATATACTATATATTCTGTATTGTGACTTAGTTCCTGAACTTTTTAACTTCAACATGTAACTCTTTATAATTTTTTGTATATTTCAATTTAGTCTCTCACCATAAAATTCGCCTAAACTTTTCTATAAAATGACCAACATTTTATCCTATATACGATAAAACTTTTGATCATTTTAATAGTTTAGCCTTTAACAGTCGCAAACTGTATGATAATAATGAAATTAAAGGTGTAGAGACCAAGTTGCAAAATTATACCCCATTTTCCTTCTGTCTCAGAATCCAAATGAAAGTGCAAATTCTTCTGCTTTTTTAGCAACAACAACAAAAATAAAATAAAACAAAAGTATAAAAAGCATGGATAATTCCTGTGCTATCCTATATATAGTTGTGCATATACTTTTTTATCTGAACAAAATTTTAGTTATCATATATATATATTTCTATAAAATAATAGAATTATATATTTATTCCTACAAACCTTAATTAAGTAGCATAACTTGCAAATATATCCCTACTTGTTGGTTCACCCTCTATGCATGGTTATTCTACCCTTGTATAGATATCTCTTTAGTTTATTTAAATTATCATTAGTTTTAATATTTCTATTCTAATTTTTATATCATCCTATATAAACTATAAGTTGTGAGTCCTAAATAAATATAAAATAAATAATTTTTATAAGGGCATAACAGTGCAAACTGTCAAAAATTTAACAGTCAACTGACGGTAGTCAACTGTCAAGTGGTAAAACTATATTTGCATATTTTGAAGCCTCGTACAGATATATTTAATTCATAATTTTAAAATTTTGTAGGGATACATATAAATAATTTTTTTTAAGTGAGAGAAAGGCAACAAGCTATTCGCTTCGTTTATTTTATAAAAATGGCCTCAGCTAGAAATGTAAAATAACTAAGTGTGAAATTTGAAATTTTGAGCGTTAACTGTCAAGCACTTAGCCAACTACATTAGATATATATCGTTGGTACAACACGCATAAATTTATCCCAAACGATAGAGAGGTGGGAGAGATGATCACCTCTGACCTTCGCCGTTGTTCATGAGGGCATCGTTGCGACCGAACGCAGTAAATAAAAATAACACTAAATTACAGAGTAGTAGAGTGTAATTAAGCCTATGAAGTCAGAAAAATGCTTTTTGTACACTTCATAAGTGGATGTATATTTTACACCTGCAATTTTAGGGTTGATAAAAATCGAATTGATTTTTAATAAAATTTAAGAAAAAATTAATGTGACAAAAATAATCTCAGAATTGAGTGAGTATAAAATATACACCTTACTTTAGAGTGTAACCGTAGCATTACTCATGAAGTTATCCAAACATAAGAGAGAGAGAGAGGTGATCACCTCTAACCCCGGCGTTGTTCACCACGGCGTCGATGCGCCCGAACGCGTCCCACGCGCTCGCCACCGCGGCCTCGATCGCGGCGGCGCCGGCGCTCACGTCGAGCTCCACCGCCGCCGCCGCCGCCGCCGGGGGAGTCGCCGGCGATCGCGAGCCGTCGATCTCGCGGCAGAGCGATCTGAGCCGGTCGACGCGGCGCGCGGCGGCGACGACGCGGCACCCGGCGGCGGCGAGGTCGAGGCAGAGCTCGCGCCCGATCCCCGACGACGCCCCCGTCACCATCACCACCTTCCCCTCCGGACGACCCATCCAACCCCGCCCCCGAAGCTTCTAGAACCTTCTTCTAGCGCCTCGTCGAAGCTTCTAGGACCTTCCAATGTTAGAAGCTATCATAGGGTTTTTTCCCTCGCATATATGGATTCATCAGAGGAGGAGGAGAGGCGGAGTATTTATAAGGGAGGGATCGAGACTCGTGTTGACTCAAAGCACTCTTTAATAAATGCATGAATATTTAGAAGGAACATAGTATTAGACCATCACATCATAAAAGTTTAGGTAAACTTTAAGGCCCGTTTGGATCGCGGGATAAGCGGGGATAACTTTCGTTATCCCCGCTATTCCACCAAACGGGGTGAAATTTGACCGGGATATTTTATTCCGGTCAAATCTTGCTATTCTCGATTATTCCGGAATAGCAAAGGATTTGCTATTCCACCATTTTGGTGGAATAGTGCTATTCTAATTCTTAATTTTAAACTTAATTAAACTTATAAATTGAATTAAACTAAATTATATAAATATAATATGTTATATATTATAATACATTATTTTTATTATAAAATTATTAATTGTACTATATTAATACATATTATTTATATTTAAATATTATAATAAAATTTATAATAAATTATATTTAAATATTATAATAAATTCTTTTTATTAAATTTAAATTTAAGTAGAATTTTTAAAAAATTTATAAATTTATTATAATAAATTATTTTTATTAATTGTTCCCACCACTATTCTTATTTTAAAATTTTAAAAATTAAAAATTTAAATTTTTAAAATTTATAATTTATAATCTCAAAATTAAAGTTTAAAATTTTAAATTATAAATTTTAAATTTTAAATTTAAATTTTGATATTTTAAATTTTTGAAATTTAAAATTTGATATTTTATATTTTTTTAAATTTAAATATGATCTTAAATTTAAAGTTTGAAATTTAAAATTTAAAATTTTGAATTTAAAATTTGAGATTTTAAATTTCAAAGTTAAAATTTTAAATTTAGAAATATAAATTTAAAAATTTAAAAATTCAAATTCAAATATAATAAGTGGATAATATCATTATTTTTTATTTACAAAACCCATTATCTTTCTTATTCCATCTTACCTAACCAAACGCTATTTTTTTTATTCCAGGAATAACCGAATTTTCATCCAAACGTAAAATTGATCTAATCCTCGTTTATACCTTAATTTATACCTATCCCTGGAATAGCCACTTTTTTCTTATCCCCTATAATAATTTCACACTTTCGCACACTTTAGTATCTTAAAGAAATGTCAATTTAGTATTTTGTAGTTTCATTTTTTTTCTTTTCGGCAGTTTTTCTCTTGGGACGTGTTTGGTTCGCTTCTTTTTCACCATGGAATCAAAATTGGAATGGGTGAATCCGTTTATGGGTGTTTGGTACGCGGGAGTCCCATTCCGATTTCGATTCCCGAGTGGAATGGGAATTTCCGAATCACCCCTTTTTTCAATCCGGTCTAGGAGGCTGGATTGAAAGTTGAACCCGGACGGAATGGATATTTATTCGGATTAAATTTATTTTTTCAACTTTTTTAATTAAAATATGAGTTAAAATTTAAAAATTAAATATATAATTTTAAATTTTAATTTGAACTTAAATTAAAAATTAAAATGTAATCGAGTATTTCGAATCTAACTTATGAATTTGAATTTAAATTAAATTTTAATTTATATAAAGTTTATTCAAATTTTATTTCAAACTTAAATTAAATTTACGGATTCAAATTAAAATTTAAATTGTAATTTTAAGTTTGAATTTGAATAAATAAAAATTTAGTTTCATATTTTGAATTATCCACTCAACTTCAAAGTTTAATTTTTTTAAAAAAATAGATTTAAAATTTGACATTATTTAAAAATTTTGATGTAAATTTTTAATATTTAATTTTTAATTTGAATTTAAATTAATATATTATAAAGATAATGTTAGTATATTAATTTGATTATGTTTTTTATATCTACATGAACCAAATATCAACAATGGGAATGATTTATTCCGATTCGGATACAAGTGATGAACCAAACGGAATTAGGTAATGAGTCATTCCGATTCCGATTCCAGCTTATTTTGATTCCGATTTCGATTCCGACTCCGACTTCGAATCAAACACGCCCTTAATATTTTATTAAATTATATAAAAAAAATTTTAGATATCTCACCTAGATTTATCAAATATTCACTTTACTACCATTTAGTTTTAACTTTGTCACTGATGTAGCGACCGTCCCTAGCGCAAGTGGCAAAAGGGCTTGATGGTTGGTACCCGAGACCCAAGTTCGAATCCTAGTTGATTCACATTTCTAGCTAAGTTTATTTCTAAATGAAATAAATAAAGCAGGTAGCGTGCTACCTATTTCTCAAAAAACTTTGACACTGATGTACCAAAAAAAAATAGCGGAGGGAATAATAAAAAGAGAAAAATAAAACCACAGGATACGAAAATGATATATTTTAAACCTCAGAGTATTAAAATGAGAAAGTGTGAAATCACAGAAAAATTATTTAAAGTTTTTTTAAAAAAATTTTACACGAAATAAGTTATTATTGAATATTTTATTCTGACATTCTGGTCTAAAAATTTAGTGTTTGTATCTTAGAATTCAACCTGATGTACATGGACGGAGCTATTGAGGGGCCCACAGTGGCCATGGCCCCCTCTAAATTTTTTAAAATTATATAAAAGTCCTTAATAATAAAAATTAAAATATTATAAATTTTAATTTTAGGGGGCCAAATTAATTTTTTTAACAAAATTTGTGTCTTAATTTTTCTTTCGAATTTCTTGGTCCTTTTCCTTCAACTCTTACAGTCTTATTCCTTTTTGGCATATTATCGTTATCTGTGAATCTGACAAATTTTTTTTTCTTACTATCCGAGATCGAATTTTTTTCCTATCAAATCTAAATTTTGGCCCCCCCAAATCTTAATTTCTGGCTTCGTCCCTGCTGATGTACTTAAATTGGTTTGAAGGATTTGTAGTAAGGTGCATGTATACACAATTAAATCATAAAAAAAGGAAAAAAAAAAAAAAAACAAGAGAGAGAGAGAGAAAGAGAACACAATACTTTTCGGCGGGTGTTACTTTCAATGTAAGCGTAAAGCTCTGTTTGGATGCACGAACATTATATTAAATATATTTTTTTAATTTAGGTTAAGGTCCTGTTTGAATATATGAACATTATATTTAGTATATCTTTTTTTATTTATTCTAAAATCTCACAATATTTGCTAAAAATAAGTGTGGTTGAATGTTAAAATGAATATAATATTCGAACTTCAAATTATTTATTTCTAATCATGCAAAAAAAAAATTTACAGAATAAATTATTACTGAATCTTTTACACCGACATTCAAATATGGTTTAAAAATTTACACAATTAAATCATAAAAAAGGAAAAAGAAAAACTAGAGAGAGAGAGAGAGAGAGGATGCATAGGAATTTGATTAGATATATCTTTATTCATTAATTAGCTCATCAAATATTTTCTACAAGAAAACATTTTTCACAAGAGAAAGAAAAAACGTTACATACACTCACGGCTCACCACCTACTTTACGGATCGTGCGGTAAAATGAACGGTGGAGATGGATTCAGGCGGGAAGATCGAACGGCGGAGGCAGCGGTCCGCATAGAAGCTTCCATGATGATGCTTGTTTCGCTGCGTCAGCGGTGACGCGCGCTGTTCCACGTATGCAAGATGACGCATAATAAACTGCATGCGGCTAACGTAACAACCGTTGATGTTATCTTAGTAGTATTTAGACAATTGACTTTGTATAGTGTCCTTCCACATGTGTTTTATCAATTTAAATGCATTAGGACAAATTCCACGCCTGATCCTCAATTTATAAAATGGAGGGCTTAAATTATTTTTATAAATAATTTTATCAAATTTATAATTATAATTTTGATCTCCTTTCCGCCACACAGGCATTATGTAGGCACCACGGGAGCAAAAGTGGAGGTGCTGGAATAAGTTGAATACGGTAATTCATTCATTGTATCTAAACACGGTGAATGATTTACCGTGTCTAAAAAAATATATGTATTATGAAAAAAATATAAGTATTGAATAGGAAGAAATATAAATTGAATTATTCATCGTGTTCAACTTAATGCCCCTCCCCAGCCAGTTTGTGTGACGCTGATGTGGTGCATGCGTGGTCGGGATAAGACCAAAACTGTAATTATAAATTTGATGGAGCTATTTGTGAAAAAAAAAATTAAGGAGGCCAAATGAAAAAAAAGCCCTAAAATGAATAATATTTTTATACTTCAATTTTAATTTATTATAATTTTTTATTATAATTTTTAAAACTATTACAATCAAGTTTCATAACTCAATTTATTAGTTAAATAAATATTATTTATTGCTAATATAAAAGGTGTTTGATTTCTTTAAAAAATATGAAAATTTATTTTTCAAGGGAAAAATCTCTTTTTCAGTTTCCGTTCATCTGCCCGTCTGTCTAGTTTCAAAGAAAACTAATTTTTTAAAAATATTTTTCAAATTTCATGGCAAAATGAAAAAGCTTGTACCCAATAAGATTTGGAAAGAAACTTTCCAAAATAGCTAATTTTTTTAAGGATTAATTTTATACAGATTCTTACAAATATAGTAAATAATAAATATATTCCTACAAACGTCAATTTTTACATATTGTCCCTTTAAAAGTTCTGATATTTTCAAATATGTTCCTCTGAATTATTATCGTTAGAGAACCGTTAGATAACTGTTTATTTTTTCAATTTTGCCATTACAAATATATTCCTCCAAAGACCATAACAGTATAATATAAGATGGGTAAAAATATTAAAAACTAACTAGGGTTAAGTATTTAACCTATGGTTAACTAAATTTTTTTCTAACGAATTCTAACGGTAAGGATATATTTGAAAACATCAAAACTTTTACAGTGATAATATATAAAAGTTGAACTTTGTAGGAATATATTTATCATTAACTATATTTGTAGGGATCTGTACAAAATTAACCCTTATTTTAAAAAACCAAACAGGTGAAAAAGATTAAAAATGAAATTTTTCATAAAAAAAAAATTTTTGAAATTTTTTTTCTATATTTCTTGGAGGAACCAAACAACCCCTTAATAAGAAAGTATGATGGAAAAAAAAATTCTATTTGGTTCAGCACGTAACAATCCGTCCATATATTTTTCTATTTTTCACAAAATATATAAAAATATATTTCTATACATTTTCTCACCAACTATATTTAATCTACTAGTGTTAAATGGGCCTAAATATTAAAAGTGGTTTTTTTGGGTTTATAGACCGGACCCAATCCGGCCTATTACCGGCCCAATGTAGACCCGGTCTACTGGAAGGGCCGGAACTCAAACGAAGTCTTAATTGTGGAAAAATCTAGGGGGGCGATGCGTTTCGAGTCCGCCTTTTCCACTCCCTTCCTTGCTCCGTCGAAAGTCGAAACCCTCACTCTCTCCCTCTCCCTTCCCCCCCTTCGCTCTTCATCGATCTCTCCGAAGCTACGGCTCGCGCTCGAATTCGCCCTAGGAGCTGGGCGTAAGATCGAGCTCTCGCGATGACGCGGAGGAATCGGCGTCGATGAGGCGGAGTCTCGCGGTTTTTCGATCCAAATTGGGGCCGATTCGGGAGGAATCGCTGTTTCTGCTGCTTCTCCGTGGCGATCGCGGCGTTTTCTAGGGTTTTGGAGCTCGATCTTGAGGTAACGCGGCAATGGAGTATGGGCCTTCGGATAGTAGCGGTGAGTTGCGCAGATCCTGCTCACCTTTTTAGGTTTCAATTGATGGCACAAATTAATCTTTTTATGTTGCTAGGGAGATTGCTGGGTAAGGCCGTTTAAGGGATCAGCGAATTAGGGTTTAGGGCGGAGATGTAGAGAATTAGCTCTAGGTTCTGCTACATGTACTTAAAATTCACATAATTTCACTTGCCAGCGATTGTTGATTATCTTGTTTGCGAAACATTAGGTTTTTTACAAAATAACTTTGTCGAATTTTGTGGAATTTTGTTGTGCCAAACTCATTTTCATCTGTATCCGAAAGAATCGAGTACTATACGAAATGTGTGCATGATAAGTACTAACTTTTTTTGTCAATGTTAATTACAGTTTTTGATTTCGTCACTTGTAAAACTGGAACATTTCTTTGTGTTGAAGTTTCATGGATTTAATCTGCAATAGGAAGTGTGTTTCTGTACTGTTTTTTGTTTCATACTTCACAGTCGTAATCCTCAGATGCAATGTACTTCTCTCTTCATATGGAAGTGATGTTTCAGCATGATTTATGGGAATGACTTTCTCAAAAATCCTTACCATCTATTTCATGCAACTAAGTGTCGAGCGTATATTGTAGTGGATGTTGAAATGTGATTTTGCAACCCAAAGGCAGAAGCTCTAATTTTGTTCTTCTGCTGCGCAGAGAAGCTTCTTGAAAGGAGTTTTATCGGAAAAACTATTAGTGCTTTTCCTAACAGCATTACTTATCGAACCGCAGTACACCCTTGGCTGGGCCAAACATGCCCTTAACCAATTGCCAATTCAATTTTGTTATATTTTGTACTCTAAGTTCCATATTTTGCATAAAAGCTTTCTTTGTATAGATAAACACTTTTTTTGCCTGCTAATTTGCAATTGTAATCTTGTGATTTGAATCTCTGAATTGATTAAGCTTCTTTAAACTACTGCAGGAACTGATGATGATCTTCCACCTTCACACCAGAACAGGGGGCCAAGAGTGGGCCGTGTCACTGGAAATGGAAGAGCTATAGTCGGTGCTGTTCCATACCCGAGAGTACAGAACGATATGGAGATTCAAATACACCAGATTGAGCAGGAAGCATATAGTGCAATTCTTCGAGCATTTAAGGCTCAGTCAGATGCCATTACATGGGTATTTGCCCTTTCATTATCTGCCATCAGTAGTTTTTCTTTGGCATCCATAATTTTTCTTTTATTTTATTTCCTTTTTAGTTTGCATTCCGACGTTAATTTTAGTTTGGCATCCACCTCATTTCTTCAGGAAAAGGAAAGTCTCATCAGCGAACTTAGAAAGGAGCTGAGAGTATCCAATGACGAGCACAGAGAGTTGTTAAACAGGGTCAATGCTGATGACATAATTCGGAGAATAAGGTTCTCTTTTGAATAACTTGTTATACATAAAGTTGGCAAAACAGAACAGGATATTCCCCTCGACGTCTTATCGTTATTTTGAATCATTTCTTTAACATAAATAGGGAATGGAGACAGGCTGGTGGACTCCAAACCGGTCTAGTTAGTAACGCTCAACCAGTAAATGATCCCTTACCAAGTCCGACTGTATCAGCTTCTCGCAAGAGGCAAAAACCATCTCAATCTATACCCTCTCTTGCACCTTCTCCTTCCCTTCACTTGCAACCAGCTGCTGCTTTGATGCAGCCATTGTCGTTAGCTGCAAAAGAGGGAGCTCCACCCGGAGGAAGAGGGAAGAAATCTAAATCTGTGACAGTAAGTTAATTTCTTTTGATTGTCTTTTGGATATATGCCCAGGCAGATGTGCAAAATTGTGCAAACTGGATATGCTTTGTGCTTGCCTGTAAAGAGTGAATTTTTTCTTTGCATGCATGCCTCTCCATTGGTTCATATGTCAAAAACATTTTCTGTAGATAGACTCTACAAGGACCTGCATAGATAAGCCGGGTATTCGAAATACCAGAATGCATATACCAAGCTTGTGGGGGGGGGGATGTGTATGTATTGCTTGTGTTTCTAGTTTTTTTTTTAAAAAAATATTTATTTTGTAATGCGGGTTGAGTTGTCTGTCATTCCTATTGCTTTCTAGGGCCAGACAGCTCCAAGTGCGTCTGCAATGAAATCCATGCAGTATACTTCTACAGGTCCTAATGGAAGGGGCCAAGCTGTAAAACCACCAAGTTCTCTTATTGGGCGTAAAGTCCTGACAAGGTGGCCTGAAGATAATAACTTTTATGAGGCTGTAATAACAGATTATAATCCTGTTGAGGTTGGTGTTATTGATCTTTTGCTCATATTCTCTCTGTGGCAGAGAGTGCTAGCCAACCTTACCATTTTTTAATTATTTGCAGGGTCTGCATGCTCTGGTATATGATATGAACACAAACAATGAGACGTGGGAGTGGGTCAATCTCGAAGAGGTTATTTTTCTTTGCGACCCTTTCTTTTATTTAGCTTACAGCAAGGGCAAAGTTACGAAATATGTGTTCGCTAAAGAATATCTGGGTAGCTGGATATATACGCATAGTAAGATTAGGGCAAACATGTGCCATTGTCAGAAGACAGGCCCAGAAATATGGGTAGTGCCTGCTGACTAAGTTCAATATGCAAGGAGATGTTATTGCTTGTGAAACTAAAGCAGCTAAATGTTTCTAATAGAACGTGCTATTTTTATTGGAAACTTTTCTATTGTAATGTGGAAGTTTGATTCTTCTAGGTAATAATGAGGAGTATAATAAATGTCACTTTTCTGATGGTTATAACAGGAAAAATGTTCTTGCTTGAGTCAGTGTAATATCTTATCCTTTTCTTCTTTAATGTTTTGTAGACTGAATTGTTTGCAAGTGATTAGCTATAATATATATAGAATATTTACTTGCCACATGGTTCTAAGTGAACAGATTGGTAAAGTTTGGTCACCCTGTAGGCTGTCGACCTGGCATCATCCATTTATAATTTATGTGAAGTTCTATTCTTAGGCAAGATCTAGCTTTGTCACCGAATAGTATTTTGAAATAGCAAAGCTCGAGAAATAACCGTCGTTTGGGGGAGGTGCAAAATGTTTGGCAATGGTGTTAGAGTTTTTCTTTTCCTATATTTTCTTTATTAACTGATAGTTTCTTGACTTATAGGTTTCAAGTAGTTTGTAAAAGAAATTCTACCTTACGGCAGAACCCAAACTGTACCCTAGATTTTTCTTTTCTTTTAAATGTGTTTGTGTACTCTTTATTCGAAAACGTCCTCGTTGGATTAACTGTTTTCTTCTGTTCATTCCGTTTTATTTTTCAGCTTGCGACCAAATATTGGACGTTATAGCTAGTTGTCTGTAATTTGACAGAACTACTTTGCTGCAGATTTCTCCGGAGGACATCAGGTGGGAGGGCGAGGACCCAGGCATCCATCACCGAGGTCGGGGTGCACCAAGTGGCGGGGTTAAGAAGTCGACGGCCCGTGGTGGCGCCCTTCCAGGAGCGGGGAGCGGAAGAGGAGGGCCCCATAAAAATCAGCCCATGAAAAGTTTCCCTTCGCAAAATGGTGTTGGGAAGAAGAGATCCGGCGACATTCAAATCCGTCATACGGAAACACTCATCAAGGAGGTGTGTTAGCAAATCTTTGGGCTTATTTAGCCACGACAAATGGCGTAATGATATTTGAGTCGTACTATTAGGAGAAGCACTAGAAGCCTTTTCGTGTATGCTCCTTTTAGAAGCTTCTCTATGCAGCAAAATAAAAAGGCTCCAAATCGGAGTTGGGCATTAGAATCTCATTTCTGCTTCCCACCAGAATAGAAGCCCCACATCATTACTTTCGAGTCTGCTCAACGCTCAGGTAGAGTTAACTGTAGTTGAGAGCAAAAGCAGGAATTCTTGAAGAGTCAAACTGTTTGGAGGCAAAATGTTGGGGAGTACTTGCTCTCTCAGGAAAGCTGAAATGAGCTTTTGAGGCGTTAAAGGGAGAAGATTCACTTCCCTATGTTTTGACAAGGAGCTATATTGATTGTATTTTAATGAAAGAGCTGTTAGTGCTTCTTCAACTAGTTCTTCTCAAATATTGTAGAAGCTCCAACCAGGCCAAACAAGGCTGCTAGTGGGCGTGTTCAATTGCGAAGTTCTGTTGCGCTTTTACATAACTATTGTATTTCTTCCATTTTGTCATTTGATGCCAAGCAGGTGGAGAGGGTTTTTGCGGTGAGTCACCCTGATCCCCTGGAGATTGAGAAGGCAAAGAAAATGCTGAAGGTAAATTGAAATTACGTCAGTTAAGGCAATTAATCAATCAATAACCTTAAAAGGCGACTTGTTCTTCTGTGCAGGACCACGAGCAATCTTTGATCGACGCAATTGCAAGGCTTGCCGAGGCATCTGATGGTGAAAGCGGTAAATATTGATTCGCCATTTCTCTGTTCTATTTTGTCCAATGTATTCTAGGCATCAAGAAAGTGCTTCTATACAGTTGTCCTTGTTCTCAGATATCTATGTGGTGTGTAAAACTTTATTTGTAGGTTGGTAATGTAAATTATAGCAAACATCTTATTGATGCATGTAAACTTACATTGGAAAGGAAACAAAAAAGGAAAAAGATTTTCATTTTTTTTTCATTTACTGCTACAACTCTTTGAAAAGGATAAATGGTAAACAATTTCCTCATCATGTCATACACTTTTACATTCCTCTTACTATTTAATGAATGTGCTGAAAAGTAAATGCATTTAAATGCAACTCTGTGATAAGTGTAGTCTCTCAAAATCTATCCCACTCTTTAGGATATACCATTCTTCTGGTGCTAGATTCTAATGAAACCCATTTATATTTTCATGGCTCAGAAGATGGTTGAGCAAGATTTCAGGACCCACATTACCATACGGGCGGCGAAGCTCAAGAAGCCTTCGACAGTGATCGGTTTCTGCTCAGGGATGGCGCCGCGTCAATTCACATGCGATTCGCCTCACCCGACGAGGCCCTGTTTCGGAAAATTTTCCATCACACTTATGTATGTGCTTGTGACATCAAAATTTCGCAGCAAAATCATCGCTTCAGAGTTGTACCTTTTCGGCGGAGAAAATGAACTCTGATCGGGCTCTGTACAAAAAACAAATCGTCTTCATTGAATAAGCTTGTTTGAGGATGTGAGCTGTTTCATTTTGTTTGAGATGCATCATCCCAGTTAGAATCATCAATCTCTAGCAGATTTTGGGGTGTTACCTGTTCCAAGATAAGTGAGCAGATGTGGGAACTCAGCTTCTAAGTAGACAAGCTCTAGGAATTGTTGAAATGGAAAAGCACTTTTTGAGGCACTTTATAAGCTTTGGTTGTGCATGATTTCTCATAAAGCTTCTCAACGCGAAGCAGCAACTAAGTTTCTCATTCGAAATTTTGAAGCTAAGGTGGTTTTCGAGCTCCAGAAGCATAATAAGTCTCAGCTTCATGTTTCTAGACTAGATTCTTTTTCTTTTTCTTTTTTTTTTCCTCCCTCCAATTAAGTGGAAAAGAATTAGAGAAAGCTATGAATGATATTCAAGCCTCAGAAAACAAAAATCAGATAAAACAATTAATGCTACAGCCTATTAATTTTTCTCACATGTACATTAGTTGTTGATAATACTTCCACATGCACTATCGCTTTTCTCCAAAACAGATATTATTCTGCAATGATATACCAAAACAGAGTCTATATATAGAGTCCAGCTACTATACTATCAATAACATCAAGCATTTGGTGTTATCGAGTTTTTTGCCATTAGATTTATTTCTTTGACCATTTTTATCCGTTAGATCATACTATTCAACCAACCACCCACTCAACTCTAGAGAATCACTATCATCTTAACCGCACATTTCCTAATTCAAAAGCCGAAAACCTAATAGCACCAATGACTTAAGTGCTATTAATTAGTATTCTAACCTAGATCCTTTATATATATATATATATAGTGCTCAATTGCGCGACGAACAACCACTCCTTTATTCCATTGCCTAATTAAACAAATTTCCCCTAAATAGTACTTTGGTTTCTACATTCTGAAAATGTAACTATGAAAGCGAGGAAACTCCAATAACCAAGGATGTAAATCAATTCTGAAGTACAAAAAGCAGTGCAATACAATAAGAGTATCTAATTGGGCAAAATTTACTAATAGAGTCAACTAGTATCCATAGCATGATTCTTACATTTCAACTATTAGTTGAGCTTTCTCAAAATATGTTCCAAACAGAACAGCAATACTATGTCGAAGAAAAAAAAACACAAAAAGGAAAGAGGAAAAAGATAGGAATTTGCTTAACAGAAACAAGTATCAGTTTCCAATGTCAATCAAGGCAAGGAAAGGAGAAAACAGCATATAACATAAGAGGTTCATTTCTGCGATGGATTCGACCAAATGCATGCCGTAGAATGGAATGTGAAAATGATAACAAAGGAATAAAATAAAACAAATACCGGAAGAAAAAAAAAGATTCTTCTACACAAAGGCATGAATCTGAATTTAATGATGCGACCGTGCTGTTGACCTTCCCTATCTTTGGATAAATGAAAATCTCAACACTATAACCGTAAACGGAAGGAGCAAAAACAGCAAAACTGGTACCTCTAAATACCATGATCCAGGCAACAGATTAAAGAGATTTTTCAGTACAATATTCTCAAGAATGAAGCAAAATTCTTTGTGGCGATTAAAGCAATAAAGGTTTGGTGAAAACAGTAGATAGAAAAGAAACTCGACTATTTTCTTTGTGGAAACGAAATGCAACATTTTCACCAAGTTATACTACCTGAAACCTAATTACAAAGATCCTAAATTATTCAATAATCAAGGGATTATTTTATGGCAAGGGACTGAATTCGGAGAGAGAGAGAGAGAGAGAGAGAGAGAGAGAGAGAGAGAGAGAGAGAGAGGACAATCTGAGCTCTAGAATACACTAAGAAATGTTGTTACAACTATAAAGAAACATATCAGAGTTGTTACACTAGATCGGCCTAAATCCTCTGTAAGTAGCATAATTTCAGATTGATTCCGTATATGTATTGCTAGTATAAACCTATCACCAGAAAAAAAAAGAAAAAAAAGAAAGGAAAACAAAATCTCACTAAGATGAAGATTTGGCAGGTGCACAATAACAATCTTATCTTTAACCTGCCTCTTTTCCCATGAAGAAGGTATAACAGAGCATCCATTAGTTAGTTGAGACATTTTATCTTCGATTGCAGAAATAGAACATCATTGCCATATACTAAATTAACTAGAAAAATAATGATACACACGAGAAATAAAAGAATTATTCAAACTTAGAAACTGAGATTCTAAACCAGTGCAAAAGCCCGTTTCTACAAATGATTTCAACTTCCTAAGCCACAGCAACCGAATCATATAGCAATACAAGAAGACCGAACGATGCTTAATACATGCGAAGCAAGGATTGTCATGCTAATCAGCACGGTCTGGCATGGTCACGACATGCCGCCTGTGCCAATGTATGAAATGAGTTTTAAGGGCTAAGGCAATCCTATATCGTTTCCTATCAGATTGATTTAATAGGTAACATGGTATCAGAACTGATCTTCACGATCCCTTTAGCCCCATGCAATTACGGATTCAATTCCACATATGTCTACTAGGCTATCACAATGTGGAATTACTCACATGATCTCCACTATCCACGGGAGCCGCCTGTGCCGACATACAAAATGAGGTATGTTTAAGAGCTAACACGATCTCATATCGTTTCCTATCAGATTGATTTGACGGGTACTATGGTACCAGGTCTGATCTTTAATGTCTCTTCAATACCTTGCGATTACATGTTCATATTCAATTCCACATATGTCTACTAGACTATCACAACATGGAATTACTCACATGATCTCCACCGTCAACGGGAGCCGCCCGTCCCGACATACAAAATGAGGTACGTTTAAGAGCTAACACGATCTTATATCGTTTTCTATCAGATTGATTTGACGGGTACTATGGTACCAGGTCTGATCTTTAATGTCTCTTCAATACCTTGCGATTACATGTTCAATTTCCAATATATATTTTAGACCGTCATCATTTTCATTATCTTTTCCGTCAGCGCACATGATATGACTCACATATTTCCACTAAAACTATTTCTGTGTCGTTTCCTATCAGATCTCTTTTTGGTATCTATACCAAGACACCAAAATCCTCACTATTCTATTACATAAATCACTTATAATTCTCCAAATAATTCTCCAAATTTTACAGCATAATGTCATAAATATTACCAAAAATTTAATCTAATTAACGAATCATCTACCGAGTATAATAAAAAATTGTGCAATCCCAATCTATGAATCAATCGAGAGATCTCTCTTATCAAAACAACAAATCGAGATACCCATCAAATTAAACTCCAAAATCTAGCAAAAAAAAGGAAAAAAAAAACAAAATACCTGCAGATGAATCCACCTGAGAAAGAAAATATGTGAAGAGAAATTATTACCAATTAATTAATCTCCAAAACCCATCGGATCGGATCGGATCGTAGAGAACAGAGAGAGTTTTTTTTTTTTTTTTTTTTTTTTTTTTTTTTTTTTTTTTTTGAGCGCTCGTTCTTTGCTGTGGAGGCTTTAACGGGAATACCAATGGAGATTGGAAACGCTGTTGCATGGAACTGGTCTATAGACCCGGTGTTTAGGCTTAATTACAAAAACACCCCTGTACTTTATCCTATATATATATATTAATTATTTCTCAAATAGACCCGCCTTTATAATTTTCGTCCCTATGTTGATATAAATGCATTGCTTACCCATCTAAGTTTTAAAATATTAAATAAGCACAAAACCATTAAAATAAATATAAAAATCATAACGCATAGGCCTATTTTATTTGATAATACATTAATTACAGTGCAAAATTGGCATTGTTAAAAATTTTTATGTAAAACAATTTTTGAGGTGTGGGCAAAATGTCGGGGGCCATTCCGTAATTGAGCCGTAATTCTAGGGATCTCACTGGGTACAGATATACCTAACCGATCATTGTTGAGTGTGGGCTCTTCCAAAGCGGTTCAAGTCTTACACATGTTTCTCTCTTTGCTCGAACCGAATCTGATTTTTCTCTTTCTTTGCTTGAACCGAATCAGGTCAACCTGTTGCATTGGGCCAAACTTGCCCAAATACTTCATATGTTTCCATGATTCCATTTTTGAACCGGATTTTTTTTTTTCTTTACTTGCTTAAACCAAACCGATCAATGTCGAGTGTGAACTCCACCCGGAACTGGTTAAAGTTTTCCTTTTTTTTTTTGCTTGAATTGAACCGGATTTTTCTTTTTTTGCTTGAACAGAACCAAATCACATCTTTGCAGTGAGCGTGGCTGTTTCTCTTCCTCTTCCTTCTACTGTTATCTTCCTTCATCGATAAGATGAATCCCACCATTCATCGTCATTTTTTTCATTGTCGTTTTCTCTTCCTTTGTCACTATTTTTTTTTTATTCAATTATCTGCGCATCACACGAGTTATTATACTAGTATATCGTATTTTAGAAGCATGATTCCAAGTGAACCACCGACGCCACATGACGCAATTTCATAGAAGGTTTCAATGTACCTTGAAAATAGTATTACTTACTGTGTTCCAATATATATATATATATATATATATAGAGAGAGAGAGAGAGAGAGAGAGAGAGAGAGAGAGAGAGAGAGTGAGGCTACTATGTTTCTGGAAGCATGAAGCCTTCCGTGCTTCCAGGCCGTTTCGATGTTGCAACTTTCGAATCGTCGATCGGCTCCGTTAAACTTGATCTAGAGTATTTGAAGTACCTAGAATATATATATATATATATATAGAGAGAGAGAGAGAGAGAGAGAGAGAGAGAGTTGAGCTAGAATACTATCGGTAGTAAACGAGTCGTTTTACTACCAATTTGTTTTCGATGATAAAACTTCCAAATTGACGTTCGGCTCCGTTGAACATGATCTATACCACTTGAAGTATTTAGAAATCAAATTTCAAATCTTTTCGACATCATTTGCCTAATGATCNAAAATCCTGAATTTGAATTTTGCCAGACTTTTATTATTATTAATTTCCTCCTATTTAATTTAATTTCGTATCTTGAGGGGAAGAATCAATTTAATATGGTTAAATGGTTGAATCAAAATACTAGGAGGGAAAGAGGAAGAACGAAGCAGTGATGCATGAATGCACAGATGTACTAGATTTTAACTATGAATTTGTATCGACCGTTTCTAGAGCAAGTGGCAAATGGCTTGGTGATTGGTACTCGAGACCCAAGTTCGAATCCTAGTTGATTCATATTTCCAGCTAAGTTTATTTCTGAATGAAATAAACGAAGCGGGTAACGTATTACTTATCTCTCTCAAAAAAAAAAAAAAAAAAAAAAAACTATGAATTTGTGATGCATGAATGTACAGATGTACTAGATTTTTTTAACTGGTAACTTATTGCTGTGCCAAATTATATCTTGCACACAATGTATCAGCTCAATTAAGCACTAAACATTTATTTGATGTCCATCATATCTCATATGCTAACACATATTGTCGGTTGTTAAATAACACGAAATAATCGTTATTTTCTGAAAGTTTAAGTTACTAAAGAACAATGCTTTTCATATTTATATTCAATATTTTTCTATACGTCTAGACCCAAAATATGAATTTAAATTAAATAATAAAAATTAATAATATTAGAAGTATGATGGAACTTGAACTTATAACTTATTATGCTGATACCATGTTAAATATACAAAATAATCGTTGTTTTCTAACAGTTTCAGGGTGAAGTCGGGATTTAAGTTCTCATGAGACCAAAAATTATGGAACTAATTATCATAAAAGTTCGATATATACATATATATATATATATATATATATATATATATATATATATATATATATAGAGAGAGAGAGAGAGAGAGAGAGAGAGTTGAGCTAGAATACTCTTAATAGTAAACGGGACGTTTTACTATCGAGTTGTTTTCGATGATAGAGCTTCCAAATTGACGATCGGCTCCGTTGAACATGATCTATACCACTTGAAGTGTTTAGAAATCAAATTTCAAATTTTTTTCGACATCATTTGCCTAATGATCAAAGGGTTTCAAAATTTATAATTTTAATGGTAGATAAGAGGCGTTTTCTCGTTTAACGGTGTAAAGATATCCAAATCAATTGAATTTTTGTTAGAAAATTCTTTAAACTATTTAAAACAAGATCTATACTCTTGATCTTGATTACAAGACTCCTATCATCATTTTTTAAAGAATATTCATTTTCAGCCATTCATTTTTCTGTTCACTTGATGGATAAGAGAACAATATCGAAAGTGCGTGAAATTTGATTTCTAAGTAGTTTAAATAGTTTAGATCATATTTAACGGAGCCGATTGTCAATTTGGAAGCTCTATCATCGAAAACAAATCGGTAGTAAAATGTCTCGTTTACTACCGATAGTATTCTAGCTCAACTCTCTCTCTCTCTCTCTCTCTCTCTCTCTCTCTCTATATATATATATATATATTGAGAGATAGGTAGCATGCTACCGGCTTTGTTTATTTTATTTAGAAATAAACTTAGCTGGAAATGTGAATCAGCTAAGATTCAAACTTGGGACCTCGGGTACCAACCACCAAGCCCTTTGTCACTTGCTCTAGGGGCAGTCGGTAAAAATTAACTTTATATTATGCAAGGTTGTGCCCTTTAAAATCAAATTATTAACTTTATGACTTTATAATTATAAATTATTTACTTACATTCTATTAGCATATCATGATAGTATTATTTTAATTTGATTTCAATAATTTTACTAATAAAAACTTAATTTGTATAAATTAATGTATATTATATAAAAGTTATAACAAAAAGATTAAATTAAAATCCGTGCATTGCACGGATCAATTGCTAGTAGCGGTGTCAACGAGCCGAACACGAGCAAGCTAGGGTTGGCTCATGTTCGGCTCGTTTTATAAACAAGCAGAACATGAGCTGACTCGTTGAAGCATCGAGCAGAAAAATTCGGCTCATGTTCGACTCGTTTATAAACGAGCTGAACACGAGCCGAATACGAGCTGGCTTATGAATAAGAATTTAAAAGGATTAAAAAATATATATATAGAAAATAAATTTATAAAATTTTACGCATTAAACTTAGACTTAATGGTTGAAATTTTTTACATAAATGTTTTTTTTATAATTATGTTGGACTTTATATTTAGATTGGATTAAAAATTAAATAATAANTATAAAATTTTACCCGTTATCCTTTGATGTAATGATTGAAATTTTACATATAAATGAATCATTTTATAATTGAGTTGAACTTTATATTTAGGTTGGGCTAAGAATCAAATAGTAAAAATTTATATTATATACATATATAATTATTAATTTATATATATAAATATAAAATATGTATTCGATCTGTTATAGAGCCGAAAACGAGCGAGCTAATCCTAACTCGCGTTCGACTCGTTTATTAAATGAATAATTTGATTTCGAGCTAATTTCGAACCAAACACGAGCTGGCTCGCAGACGGCGAGCTGGATTACCCCCCCTACTTGCTAAAATCTAATAAAATTGCAGTAGTCCTTAAACTTTAACTCAAATTTCAATTTTAGTACTCAAAATTTAAATTGATAAAAATATACAAAATTAAACTTAAATAATTTCAAATTTACTATCTTTCAAAATTTTAATTTTATTATCTAATGTTTTAATTTATTTGATTTAATAATCTTGTAATATTATTCGGGGTTTCAACAGAGAGCGGGAGGCTACGAAAGTCAAATCGCCCTCGCACGAAATCGCCGAAGCTTTTCGGATAAAATGCATGGAGACCCCTCATCTACATGCCATACTGAAATAGGCCCTCATTTTTATTTTTTTTGATTAAAGAACTCACTCACGTCTACTCAAAAAAAAAAAAGAAATTTATCAAATTCATAGTTGATTTTTTTTTTTAATAAATTTAGTTCATTTTTCAGTGAACAAGATGAGATCAATTAAAAAGGCTAAATACTAACTCTGTTAGTTAATTCGCGAATTATTTCTGAATTATTAAAAATTTCAATTAAACAGTCAGTTCGTTTGCAATTTTTTTCTAAAATACAGAATAGAACGCAATTTTTTTGGATTAGCCGAATTATTTATGAATTAGTCATGGATTATTAAAATTTGAATAAAAAATCTTATATTTTATATATATAAGTGTGGACTGTGGACTATTTTATTAAGAATTATAACTATTTATGCTAACATCATAAATCTATAAAACAAATTTAATTTAATAGTGGAATTTTTTATCTCAAATTTTTAATTAATAAACGTATAATTTTCGTATAAATCACGTATCCGAATAATTGGCGAACCATTCTTTTTTAAGCCGTATTTTTCAATAAATTTAAAAATTTGAATACAAATAAATTTCGTATTATATCCGTACCGAATTTTTGTCGAATCCGAATTAACTAACTACGATAACTAATAAAAAAATTATCTTGATAAAATTTTTAACCTAAGTATGTAAAAATGTGATGAATCTTTTTCAGCGTATGCTATAGATGAGGGGTCTCTACGCATATTTACCACCTCGCTTTTTCAAATTCCGCTTCGAGTTCGTTCCTAAAAAACCCTATTTTCGCATTTTCGTTTTCCCTCTCCCTCGCAATAAATTTGATCACATCCCAATTCCCCTTTTCAATTCAAATCGACTCCTCTCCTCTCCTCTCCTCTCTCTCGATTCCCCTCGAGAGCCCTCTTCGAGCTCCATCCATGGCGACTGCGGCGGCGAAGAGGGCGGCGGCGAGCGGCGGCGGCGGCAGCGGCGGCGGCGGCGGCGGAGGGGAGACGAGTCGCCAGGGCGTGGCGGAGCGCCGCGTTCTCCGGTCTCGCTACCTCGCTGTAAAGAGCCAAATCTGTGGTAGTGATCTCTTTCTCTCTTTCTCTCTCTTGCTCGCTTGCTCGCTCGCTTGTTAGCTAGGGTTAATCGGATTAGGGTTTTGGTGCAGATGAGAGGGACGATGTGGCGAGAGCGGATTCGGATAAGTTCCAGACCATCATCAGCCAAGTGGAGAGCTTGCACCAGCTGGGTAGGGTTTCTTGTCGATGTGCTTCTTATGTAGTTCCCAAAGTTGTAATTAGTTCCTTAGTTCTTGGTTTTACTTCACATTGTGCAAATTCTACTGTACGGATCTCTTAATTCGGTGTCCTTATGATCAAAATTTCAATTTTTTTTTAACAATTGCAACATCTACCACAAATCTTTCTTAAATTAGTGCTTTTTATTGAATGAACTGGCTTACAATCTATTTTTAACAGTTAAATTTACTTTATATATGAACAAATTTACTGGGTTTGAGTGTAAGATAGTGTATCTTGATTGTTTGATCCAATCATGCTATTGATCTAACTGGTCTCGAGGGCTGAAGAATATGCAGAGTCCCCTTTTGGGTGGATAAATAGATTTTGGGAATTGTCATATTTTTTGCCATTTCAAATTAGGGTTCCTCAACAGTTTAGGTTTTTTAAAATGGTATTTTCTTTATTGATGACTAAAAGTTGTTTCCCAGGCATCGGATTCGTGCTTCTTTCAACTATTGTTGCAGCAATATTTAGTAGAAGATGGTTATCTACGCTGCTTATGACATTTGTTTTTTGAAATTCTATACGATTCTCCTTGTGCTGTTAAGAAATTCAAATTTGTTGGTAGGTCCGCACTGTTTCTGAAAATGAAGTGACTGTATTTCTGGCTTCTCAAACACATTTGCACCAAAAATCGACAGTTGTTTCTTTTGGAAACATAGAATATGAGGCTTTTGTTGCGGTGGAAAGCAATAATATGCTTCTGATAGCTGAAAGCGGAAAAAGTTCAATTTTTTGATGCGTCTGCTTCTGTTTGTGCTGCAATGAAAAGCAATTAGGGGAGCTAAATAGTAAACCTAGTAGTGCTTCTTCCAACAGCTCTTCCGAAAAGCATGCTTCCCTCATGTTTCAATTCCAGCTGTTCTAATCCTGGAAAGCAGGAATACTAATCTTCTTGTGTTCAATTAACTTACAGTTCAGAAACCCAGGGAACAAGTGGCAGATGCAGAGGCTCTATTGGACCTCGCCAACACATTGGTGACATCAGTTAGGTCTCAATCGGGTGAAGGAATCACACCTTCTGATTTTGTGGCTGCATTGCTTAAGAACTTCAGTAGATCGGATGTAGAGAACAATCCAAACCTGTTCAAGTGGGCAGATGTTGGCCTTGGTGTCTCTCATGTTTTCATGGAGGCCTCTGGGTGCTCCACCATGTAAGAATTGATCTTATCTTCCTCACTAAACATTGATTGTGGAAACGTACAGAACTTTTACCTAAACTATAATCCCTCTTGAAATGGGCACCAGACTTTTTAAAAATCTTAATTTTATTAACTATACTAATTTTATTTTAGATAATTATTTAGCAGCTGAATGCGAATGTTGTGTTTGATTTATGTTATTCTTGCCAGGGTTGGTCCCATGAATATGGAGGTGAAGCAGCGTAAGGTGGCTGTAGTTCATAGAAACCGTAGGACGAGGCCAAATGAAAGCACTCGACCAGAAGAGGTTAATATTTTTCTTTTTGATCTGATGCCATTGGATTCCTATGCTGACAATGTGTATTGCTATGTTTAGTCTTAATTGCCAATATTTTGTTTCTTTAGATGTAAAATGTTGTTTGATACTATGTTTTTATGACTAAATTTTATGCAAACTGTATTTGGAACTGCAAAAGGTGCAACTTATTTTGGAGTCTTATAACTTAAATCTTTGTTTTCTATTATTTGGTTCTTTGGAAATACTATAGTCTAAATGCTAAGCTTTTGTTTTTTTCCTTTTCTTTATTATTATTGTTATTACTGGAGGTAATTAACAACAAATTGGCTCGTTCTATCAGCATATTTTGTTCATTCAATTGGTTGATTTTGCCATTTCGTTATGTTGAAATATGTCTACAGCTTTTCCGAAGGATGACTTTGTATGCCATTTTACTTGGTCTATGGTTCCTAGATAGCATTGTCTAGATTTTGTTTGGTTTTATTAGGATTTATATTTAAATGAGTAATAGATTTCATGTCATGCATACGCTTGACGTCTGTGTATTAACACTGAGTTCTAACATTCTTCATCTCTGTTTTTTTTGGCGTACAGCTTGGTGAGTCAGAGGAAGTGAAAAGTGACACTGATAAGAATATGTCTGTAATGTTTGATATACTGCGGCGAAAAAAAAGTGTGAGACTCGAAAATCTGGTTTTGAACAGAAAATCCTTTGCACAAACAGTAGAGAACATCTTTGCTCTATCATTCCTGGTGAAAGATGGGAGGGTTCAAATTGATGTGCATGATAGCGGGCATCATTTAGTTTGTAAGTTTGTTTGTTTGTTTGTTTCTTTCTTCTTTTTTTCATTTCTCCAGTTTATTTGATTTTGTGCTCATTCTTCATAAACATAACTGATTTTATTGATCCATTGTTACCTAGCTCCAAGGAATGCTCCTGCTGCTAGTTCAGTGACATCTGGTGAAGTCTCCTACAGCCATTTTGTCTTCAGATTTGATTTTAAGGACTGGAAGGTATTGAAATATAATTACTTTCGTCATCATCTTTATTCATTCAAGGTGTTTCTTCCTCTTTGCATTTTTTTAATAGTAGCAAAATAGATGAATCCTTAATGATAATTTCTAGCATCAGTATGAAGCTACCCCAACTAATTTTAAGACCTGATTGTCACTCAAAAGTCCTTATTCAGCACCCATGGAATATGTCTTGTATGGTTTCATGTTCAAGTTGCCATTTGAGCCATTTGAATTTCTATTCATGATTGTCATTGTTTTAATTGCCTTCGCATTAGTCTTTTTTTATTAAAGTTCATACTCACCTTGATTTTGAGCCGTATTCAGCATCCGCCGTAACTTCTGTTACATTTCAAACCTCTAACGAGATATATTATTGTTTCACAGTTCTCTTTTTGCCTCGCAGAAGAATAAGCCCTTCCAGATGCACATTATAAACAAAAGATTGTTATTAAATGGATGAAATGTTACTGTAAATAACAAACTGAAATTTTTTATGGCAACAAATTATAGATTAGTGACTTAATTTGGTTCACTAAGTGGCCATAAAATTTTCGCGTGATCTCTCGAGTTATTTCACTGAATTATTACCTAAAAGAGTTTTGCTTGCCAAATTCTAGTTTTGCACTTAATCGTAATCTGTTTTTACTGCAGCTGATGATGGAAAATGTTGTAGCTGGTGAGGAAGTGATGCCGCACAGGAATCCTCGAGGTGCAAATGGCGGCGGCGGCGGCGGCGGAGGCGGAGGCGAAGCTGCGAGGGCCGGGCCGAGAACACCGATAAGGAAGCTCTCCCGCAACCGGGGCCTAGTCATGCACGATGAGATGGTGGTCGAGGATTCGCCCCAGAACGCCAACTCCGGCGACCATCGCAAGCGTAGGCGCCTCTTCGACGGTTAGCCTTGCGACTAGGTTCATGTTTGTGGTTTGATATATTTTTGGTGTATCATTTTAAGTTATTTGGCCCTTCTTGACCATGTGTATATTCTAACACCAATTTCA
This sequence comes from Ananas comosus, assembly GCF_001540865.1. Classification (NCBI taxonomy): domain Eukaryota; kingdom Viridiplantae; phylum Streptophyta; class Magnoliopsida; order Poales; family Bromeliaceae; genus Ananas; species Ananas comosus. The sequence goes on along the minus strand of NC_033639.1, from coordinate 455,794 downwards.
CTGGCTTGAATATTATCTACTCCGCTAATCCGAAATTTGGGAGAATTTTTGTAGTGAAAGTACAAGTCAATGCATATAAATGTAGTGCTATATTTTGTTCTAACTCTGTTATCTTGTCAAGCCAAAAGATGTGCTACCATTTTATTTTATTTTTTTCATTTTAGATAAATGCTGTATCATAAATTTTGCGATAAAAACGTATAAAATTTTATTTAAACTTTGGTCCATTATTGTTCAATTATTTAACCCTTTTTAAATTTCAATTTCGGTACCCAAATTTTTAATTCATTTAAGCTGTTTGATGATTCTTCTATACAAACTTCATGTCCCTTAATTAAAGGGGAAATTTACACTTTTGGTCCTCAAACTATGAGGTGCGTGACAATTCAATGTTTCAAATTTTAATTTATTGTAATTTTTTATTTAAACTTTTTAAATTATTATAATTAAGCTCCATAAACTACTTTGCTTGGCTAAATATTAACAAAATTGTTTTCAATCTTTTTTAATTATTGTCGTATCATCAATTATTGTACTTTCACATGATATTTATTAATATTTAGGCAACTAAATTGAACTGTAAAATTTGATTGCACCAATTAAAAAAGTTTTTGAACCAAAACTTTTTAACAAACTAAAAATTCGAAGATCAAAATATCACGGGCCTTATGGTTTGAGAACCAAAAAAAAATTTTACCCTTAATTAAATTATAGTTAAACAAGAAAATTGTAAAAATAAGTCAATGCATTCAAATATTGAAATATAAAAATTATTAAATAACTCAAATCAATGAATAGCGAATAACAAAAGCGTATTTTTTTGCCATTGAGATACATGCATGCAGAGTGTATAGCAGTAGAGTGGTGCTTCAGCAGTTGAAAGATCTGTTTAGTGGTTGGAGAAAAGAATGCAAAACTTCATGAGAGTTCACATCAAGAATTTAAGTTCCGTGACACAAAATCGTGCCGAAAATTTACTGACATAGTACGACACGGTGCATGTCGAACTGTGCTGATCACAAAAAAAATCATGTATGCCAACATATAATAGTATAAAATATTTATTTTCCTTAAAAACATAATATTTTAATTATTTATTATGTTTTTTTATCAAATTTTTTAAACTTTATTAAGCAAATTACTTACTAATTTAGAAAATATAAAGTTTTGAGAGATGTCATCGGCACGAAACCTGCACCATACCGATAACTTATTGGCACGATACGATACGATAAATACGGCCTGTGCCGCTAGGCACTTAAATCCTTGGTTCACATTTTGAGGGGTTTGCAGCTTCGCACGCTGCAACTAAACAAAAGAATGATTCGTAATCCGATGTGTTAGACCGAAAAGCGCACAGGCAAATTTCTCCGTTACAAAGATGAGCCCCACAATCAACACCCATATGATAAAAGCAGAATAAAGTTGTTCATGTAGACAACAACAAGAAAACCCAATGGCATTAATGAAACCACCTCCAACTACAACAGATCACTCACTCTATAGCCTCCGAAGGGCCTGTTTCCTAGGGTTCTTGAAACGAAAAGGCGAAACACAAGCTCATTATTAGAGGATGCAAATGCCACTGCCGAACAGGGGGGGGAAACAGAAGAAGAGAAGAATGAAAACATTTCTGCTGAGGTGCTCATCCTTGTTTTTTCTTTTTTTTACAACAAATGGTTACACCGCGATGGTCGGGCTATCGACCGCAAGTCCCATAGTGTTCAAGCCGTTGTCGACATAAACAACCGAACCGGTAACCGCCGATGCGAGCGGGGACGCTAGGAAAGCCGCCACGCTCCCAACCTCATCTGTAAAACATATTATTATTTTAACACAAAAGGAAGTTAGGGAAAGAATTATGCATGAAAGAAAAAGAAGAAGAGAATCCAGTGAAGTGTATTCGCTCAAGATCGAACCTGCGAGTAGTTCTTTCTGGAGGGGTGCATTGGAATATGAGTAGTCTATCATCTTCTCGATGAATCCGATGGCTTTTGCAGCTCGGCTACCCAGAGGGCCTGGGAGATGTTACATGTTTTTGGAGGTTCAATTAAACAGTTTTCACGCTACTATAAAGAGATCAATGCTACACAGTATGTATAGTTCTGGCAGTAGTAGTTCAAGCAATCTACGAAGGTAAAAGTAGATCTATGACATGTATTCTTTGCCGATATAACTCTATTATCTACACAGGATTGCATGCTCTTCTTTAAGATTGTGTGACAAAACTCTGTAGTGCAGTAGCAGGATTTCATAGGAGAAAGATACCTGCAGAAATTGTGTTAACCCTGATTTTGCCTTTTCTTCCGGCTTCGAAAGCTAGCACCTGCATATCCAATCAATACAGCAGAATTAAGATGAGTCATTAAATAAGGGCCAGCGCAGCATGGCCTGGCTGCAAAAGTGCTGTTTGAATAAAGTTGTCTGAAGATGCTCAAAAGGCTGTCTTATTCAGATTTCATTTATGCTTTTGGATAGAAGTAGAAGCTTTAGTTTAGAGCTTCTGTTTTTGGAGTTCAAAGTTTATTCTAGTCATTCACTCCATGACTAGAAGAGCTCGTTTTAAGCAACATCAAAGAAGAAGAGCATGACGGTCTATAGAAGAGCTTACCATAGTATCACTCTCCAAAGCAGCTTTTGCCGAACTCATGCCACCACCGTAGCTGCAAAGTGTTTTAGAAAATTAAGTATCAAAAAGGCAAAAATAATCAGATATTATTAAACATTTCTGAAAATCATCAACCATGTAAGAGTGTTTACCCAGGAATTGTCCTTTCAGAAGCTATGTATGTTAAAGATACTGTAGCACCACCTGCAATTATACACACACGGCGCAAAATTTTGAACTGCAAATTTCGTATCAGAGAACCAACTAAAGGCTATAATAAGAGGTTCAAAATTCTACTTTGTGATTACTAATTAGAGGTGAGGGGCCTCAAACAGGCAATTTTTTCAGGGTTTAGTTGAGTACATTGAAATTATTCAGCACTAACAGGAGAAAGAAATGAAGCTTTGATTTCTGTAATAGAGCAATATACCTGGATTCATAATAGGAAGGAAATGCTGGAGTAGAGAAACAAATGAATAGCTTGAAGCTGATATTGCAGCAAGGTATCCTCTTCTTGATGTCTCCAACAAAGGCTTGGTCACCTGTTCATCCGATTATTAGAAAATTCAAAAGAAAATTTAAATTAATAAACTAACTAAAAAGCCAGAATTGCAGAATGCCTTGCCTCTGGGCCGTTGGCAAGAGAGTGCACAAGAATGTCAATGCTTCCAAAATCATTCTTGACAGACTCGGCTACTTCCTGTGGAAAAGGAGGAAATATTTATCCCACAAAATGTCACAGCCGAATAATGTGAAAAGGTTCACATATTTATGGTTAATAAAGCACCCTCTAAATCAACAGATTCCAGTTCTCGAGAATGTCGATAAAACGACCGCCTACCTTGACTGTCCAATTTGAGGCTCCAGCATAGCGCTTGTTAGCTTTGACCTGAACAAGATAATATGTCGCGCTTCAAATCTACAAAATAAGGTAAAGGCAAAGCCCATCAAAAGTAATGCATAATTATGCTGGACTTACATCTTCAGGAACATCCTCAGGAGTATCATAAACTGCATCTAATGGGTACACTTTGGTTATCTCCATCAGAGAACCATTAGGTAACCTGTATACAGGAATGAGTATACCAAACCATAAGCAGGTATTAATAATTTGAAAAAGACAAAGAACCGTGCAGAAAACAATATTACACACTTGCGTGACTCGTCGAACTTCCCTCGTCTTAAGCTTGTCTCGAAAATATTAAGTGCCTGAAAGGAAAAATATAAATCAATATTATCTACGCATTGCCTTTCCCATTCAATTTATCAAAGAAATTTACAAGGAAAGATAGTCCACATACAGGCACCCATGTACCAAGTAGAATTTCGGCACCAGCAGAAGCAAGAGCTTTTGCAATTGCCCAACCATAACCATTATCATCGGCTACCCCGGCAATGAACGCCCTTTTACCTGAGTGATGAAAAGTGAGGGGGAAAAAAAAATCAGTACAGAGTTAAGTAAAGGACAGCTAAGGTTATTCTTCTACCAAGATCAGTGTGAAAAGCACTAGGCATCAGGAATAACAAGATAGGAATTAGGATTAACCAAGTTATTGTCAAACACATGTGAATAATAACTTTCATACTATACATGAATAACAAGTTCCATACTAAAATCAAGCATCTAAAATAGGATTACAAGCTAAATGATGCACCACAAACCATTACTTACTGTACCGAAGTCAAGTAGCACACCATATAACTGCTGTTGTTTGAATTTAGTCAAGTAGCATAGTTGGGCTGAATGTCAGTTTTTTTTCTTGTTCTCATTAGCACTCCTACTTTATGTTTTTTTTTTACTTCCATCGGTACATGATTAATCGGTTGCGAACCTGATACCAATTATTCAAAAAAGAAAGAGAATATATGCTGTTTAATGCCATGACATCTACAAGTTTTCCATGGCAACACTGCAATCCAACTAACTGGCAAGTCGTAATAAGATTATTTGGTATTTACTTCGACACAAGGTAGAACTAGATTTCTTAACCTATAGCCAGGAAACAAAAGAAGTTTATAAAAAAGTCCCGAAAAAGAGGCCCATATACAGAACTTATCATGGAATTTAAATCAATGCCACCGACTTGTAAGTTCATTTTGTAAGTTACATGAGAAATAGGTTCCAAAAAAATTATGACTTTTAACATTTGGCACATGTAGCTTTGTAGATCATATTCAATGGTTTAAATTTTTTTACTTTTTGGACCTCTAAGATTTTGCTCCAAGAGAATGATCCATAGTGGAGCAGGTCCATACCCAACCAGAGAAAATAAAGGTGGTATAAATAAAAAAAATTATAAAGCATAAATTTATATATACTACTTCACATATCAGAAGAATAATCTACTTGTTTTTGTTAATAAGCAAAACAAACCATTGTTTTTAAATTTCCTACAATCAAGCAACAAGAGATGCAAATTTTACCAGGAATGGTCACTAAATTACCAAATTATCGGAATTTTAGCAGAGAATTTAGTTAAATCCTATTCAATTCAATTGAAATTTACCTCTCAGATCGATGGGCAATCCAAAACCCTCACTCTTCTCGCTCGCCTCCGACATCGCCCTCGTAACGACCTTACTACTGCACCTCAAAGGAGCCCCCAAACCACTCTTCATCCGAAGAGATCCAACGGAGGAGACATGGCGAGAGCTCCCGAAGCGAGGTTCCCCGCACATTCCCCGATCAAACCCTAAAACCGAAGCCCTAGACGCGAGAATCCTCTGCGACGACAAGACGCACGGCCTCGCTGCTACCATTTGCATCCCCGCGGTCGCCGACGCCCCCATTTCCCTCCTTTCGATCACCAAAAGCTGAAGAAAACACGAAATGCGACGGATTTAGAAGCAAAAAGGCATCTCTGGACCGAGATCAGAAGAAATCTTGCCGAAATTTTTGCAGAAATGCAGTAGAATCGTCGGGAATTTGGAGAAAGGTGAGGTTTTTTTACCTTGCGGAGCAGGAGTGGAGCGGGAGAGGAGAGCCGTGTTGAGATCCTCCTCGGTGTCGTCGTCTTCGTCGAGCTTTTATGGAAGAGGAGGGGGAGAGAGAGAGAGAGTAGGGTTTTGGTTGTTCGATGACACCGAGGCGGGAGAGGAAGAGAGAGAGAGAGCGGAGCTTTCGATGCGGCTCGGGTTCGGGTTAGGGTAAGGGTTAGGGTTAGGGTTAGGGTTTTTGGGGTTTTGGGCACGGTGAGTACGAATGAAACTTTACCCGAATCCGAATCCGAATCGGAATCCGAATTCGAACCAAACATATTTATTCACCGTATTATAGAAATTTTTTTCGTAAATACTTTTTTTCAAAATTTTTTTATTCTGATTTTCAAAATTTATATTTTTTCCTTTTAAAATTTTAGAAATATTTTTAGAAGGTTACGGTGTTAATAGATAGATAGAATAAAATGACCAAATTAGTCTTACTTCTTTTATTAAATTTTTTTTAATATCTATTATCTATTAACCTAAATGAAACCACAATGTTTATTGCCACGTGGCAAGAAACACTTCATCCTCATAATAATAATAATAATATATAATATAATATAATAATTTATTAACTCCTCTTCTATATGATTCATTAATGTTTCATCAATTAATTTTATATTAACGTTTCATCTATTAATTCTATTTTTTTTGTAATAACTCTCTCTCCCCCACCCCCTTCCCTCTCCTTTCCTCCCTAACTATACGTTCTTGGCCGTATAGTATATGATTCATTAATATTTCATCAATTATTTGTATATTAACATTTCATCAATTAAGGATAATTATAATCATAATTGATTACTAGACCAATTATTCATATTCACTGTTTCATTCTTTCATTTTGTTAATTTTTTTATAAAATTTTAAAATATATTTACCTAATATGTAAAATAATTAGATTTTAAATTTAGACTCTCAGTATCAATCATTACAAGATTAATTCTATTTGAATATTCTCGCGCCGATCCTCCTCTATACATATCACCTTTGCAATCTCCATGCCACCGATCCCATCCGTGAGTATTTTTTTTCAAATATAATATTTTTTTTATATAGATTTGAGTGATTTGGCGAGAATTAGTAATATTTTGAGGTTAATTAGAATTTTTTTTGTTCAATTTGAGCGATTTGGTATGAATAGATGACATTTTGAAATGCTATATGTTATAGAAATGCTATATGTTACTTGCACAATTATTGTTCGTACTACATTACACATTCCAGACTAAATGAATGAATAATCTATATTGTATATATTAGTATATTTCTATATACTCTAATTAGGATTTATTTAAAATAATTTTTTTTCCTGTTGCATCGATTGCTATATAATTGACTATATTGTACCCTTTTGACATAGTAATATTTTATTTAGTTATATTAATATTTTATTATTTAAAATTTTTTTACTTTAGCAGTAATTATCCACCGCATCGCGCGGGTGCGTACACTAGTATTTATATTATTTTGAATAGTATTTTTTGTATAGATTATAAGAAATGGACAGGATAGTGATGGAACCCTGACGTAGGGAGAATAAATGGAATAACTTGAAATGTTGAGGGAGTGAAATGTAGATTTTTGAAAGTTAGAAAAAGTGAAAAAATAGATATTTATAAAGAAGAGTTTTCTGTAATTTAGTCAAAACTTTTACTTATTTATATTACTATTCTAAATTTTTAAATTTATTCTGAAATTATTAACATGTCCTTTTATAGTCCATTTGATTAGTAAATCCTAGGTAAAATAGGAGTATCTAAAGAATTTTTTTTATTTTTGGATTAATTTTATACTGCTCTTTGTAAACATATTGAATAACAAATATATTTCTACAAAGTTTAATTTTTTATATTTATTCCTGTAAAAATTCAACAATATTCTTATAATATTCATATTTGTTTCTCTGATTTATTATTATTATAGCACTATTTACTTTTTACCCGAAGATAAGTGAAATGACATTTTTGTCATCATATATATGTCCCTCCAAAAGCCCAAACTGTTAGAATTTATAGAAATATGCTCCCAAAAATCTCTAACAGTCATCTTCTTTCTTTTTATCATCACAAATAATATAAAAATGGTAAAAATATTAATTTACCTCATTTACTAATTAGGGTAAAATATTTTACCAATGGTTAATTATATTTTTCTAACGGATCCTAACATCGGGAGTACATTTGAAAATGTTAGAACTTTTGTAAAGATAAATATTAAAAGTTAAACTCTACGCCCCCGTTTGGTTCGGGGTTAAGAAAAAGTAGCTATTCCAGGGATAGAGTTAAGTTCAGGGTTAAAATGGTGTTAAAATTTTTTTTGTGTTTGGTTGGAGGTTGGAGTTAGTATAGGATAGTGAAAAAAAGTGTTTGGTTGGAGTAGATGGGATAAGAAGATAATGATTGATAAAGAAGAAAAATGTGAGAGCTCGGGATGCGTGCGGGGTTAAAGTTGGGAGGGGGAGTGGGGTTAATGATTGATAAAGAAGAAAAAGGTGAGGGCTCGGGATGCGTGCGGGGTTAAAGTTGGGAGGGGGAGTGGGGTTAGTAAACCCCACTAACCCGGTTTGGGGTGGGGTTTACTAACCCCACCCCAAAAGAGTGGTGTTTGGGTATAAATTGAGGGTTAAGAGGTTATTCCACCCCTTAACCCCCAACCAAACGCAGGGATACATTGGCTATTCGCTATATTTACGTAGAACTGTATGCAATTAACTCATTTTTTTTTAAATCAATAAATATATTTTGGTCCTCCAATAGCAAGTAAGATAGTTTCGATCAACACCACCACACCCCCCACCCCCCCGCCGCGCCCTAACTCATTTTTTAAACCCTAAACCCTAAACCCTAAACCNCCCCATTAAAAAAAAAGGAAAAAAAAAAACTCTATGAATTTGAATTCGAATATGAATTTTATTTGTACTCGACTCAAATCCGACCCAAACAAGAATAGATTTTATATGTAATATAATTAAAAATGTTTGATGTTATATTTGAATTTATTTTTTTAAAAAATATTTAGACTTCAGTGTAATATATTTTAAAATATGGTAAAGAAAAATGATTGGTTCAGGATCAAATTTTCACCTTCAGGTTTTTGGTTTTCAGTCATGTTCGGATTTAGATATGGATTTTCAAAGCACGTCAAGTTCGGGTATAAATTTCGAGTTTGGTTGTTAAGTTCGAGTTCAGGTTTATGAAGACACTCTTCAAATCCAACTATTGACATTTCTATTTAAAGCTTGTTTGTTTCACTAAAATTACAAGAGCTAAGTAAAGTGATTTACGACCGTAAATATTTATTTTTATTGTTTGATTCAAATTTAAATGTGATTCATTATAATTTTAAATTTGACTGTAATATAACTTTTCCACAATATTGTTATTGGCTTTACCCTGGCTAACTACAAAGCCAACTATGAAAGAAAAAAAAGTTGAAAAATGCTATAATTTTTTTATTTTCACCATTTTGTATACTAGGATAAATTGCACTTTTTGGTTCTCAAACTATGAATCAAGTAACACTTTTATTTTCAATTTTTAATTTATTATAATTATTGGGTTGAATTTTTAAAATTATTATAATTAAATTAATTTACTTGTCTGAATATTAATTTATTGCTAATGTAAAGTGATTAACAGTGTTGTGATTGATAATGCACTAATAATTAAGATGTTATATCATTTTTACAGCAATGAGTGTCAACATTTAATAAATTAAATTATACAGGGAGAATTTGAATGTAACGATTCCAAAAATTCAACCTAAAAATTATAATAAATTAAAATTTCAGCAAAGAGGACTCAAATTCTCCACAATTTTTGTGAATAACACAACAAATCAATAATTCAACAATGTTTCTATTGTCAATAATTCATGGTGAATCAGTGATTTAATGTTTTGGCGGAGCTAATAATTGAGATGCACTGCATTTTTAAACTAATTAGTTTAATTAATGCACAAAAATTTTGTGCACATGATCCATCAAAAGAAAAAAAAAAAGATTAATTGCATACAACTCTCTGTTTTAACATAGTAAATTACGAATATATTTATATAAAGTTTAACTTTTTTATATTATTTCTATAAAAGTTCTAAAATTTTTAAATATACTCCTGCCGTTATGATCCGTTAGAAAAATTTAGTTAACCATAGATAAAATATGTAACCCTGCTTAGTCAATGAGATAAATTTATATTATACATTCTTCTCTCAATCAAAACCCTAGCACTGGAAACTTTTCCTCTTCCTCCTTTTCTCTTTGTTAGGTGCCGATTGTCTTGACCCTTGACTCAGTCAAAGATCTTCCTCGGGAGGAGTGTAGGGACTCGGAGCGGCTACGATTAATGACCCTCGAAGTTTGCGCCCTTTAACTGGATCAAGCGATTCGGCTGATGAGGGATTTTATCAGCCGAGTTCAAAAACCTTCACTCTAAACAGATTCGGCTGAATGAGCTGAATGTATGGGCTGCACAGGATTAGGGTCGGCTGATGAGCCGAATGGATGGAACAACACACCAACTGGTCGGCCGAAAGAGCTGAATGCCTTTTAAATATATTGAAAATGACTTGGCGAAACAGTACAAAGATCGAGTGTGCTTGATAGCATACAGACTCGATTGATCTATCTAAAATTCTACTCCTATGGAAAAGCGGTAAATGCAGGAAAGTAAAGGATTACAGGTAGATTACTCTTAGAAAAATGCGAAGAAGTTATAAGAAAATAAGGGCGGTCTTCTATCATCGGGGAAAAAGACATTTTTTTAGGGCGTTATTGGCCTATTTATAGACAGCCTTTGTTAATCAGTTATTGTTTACTCATGATCGGCTACTACCCCTGTTTTCTCGGGCCACTTTCGACCGATCAGAACCGCTTGTGTAACCACTCGCGGTTACTATAACTTCCCTTAATTCGCGCAGTGATTACTTGGGATTTCTTCCGATCTTCCCAGTGCACAATAAAATCCTTATCATTAAAGAATAGAGTTGGGTGGAGCACCGGTGTACTACTTGGCCGCGCCTTATCGGCCCAACACTCTTCCTCTTCCTCTCCCTCTTCATGCTAGTTTCGAACTCGTAACTAGAATTTTTCCGTCCCCATTCATTTACGACACGTGTTGCTTCGCCTCTATCGAATGCATGTTGCTCCACCATTCAATTTCCTAAAGTGAGAGAAGAGATTGCAATAAGGGTGGATTGGATTGGGTTATAAAAAGAAAGAAGATGACCAATAGAAATTTTTTAAGGATATTTCTGTACTATTATAGCAGTTGGAATTTTTAGAGGAACATATCTGTAATGACAAAATTGATATTTTATTTATCTGCTGTTAAAAACTACACAGTTCTCTAACACTCCGTTTGGAATGGGTACAAGAGGAGGGATAACCAAACACAATTTGGGGTGTAGAACACTTGTTCCACCCCAACCTAGTACAAGGGGTGTCCTTGTACCAGGGTGGAACAAGTGTTCCACCCCAAGGGGTGGAACAAGGGGTGGAACACTTGTTCCACCCCTCCCGGGTGGAGAGAGAGAAAGAGAGAGAGAAAGAGAGATATCTTTAATTTAAATTTAAATTTCTAAAATTTATAATTTAGTTTTTTAAAATTTAAATTTATAATTTTAAATTATAAATTTGATATTTGTAATTTTTAAATTTTAAATTTAATTTTTTAGATTTAAAATTTAAAATTTTATATTTTATATCTTTCAAATTTAAATTTAATCTTAAATTTAAAATTTTATATTTAAAATTTGAAATTTGAAAATTATAAGTTTTAATTTTAATTTCAAATTTTAAAATTTAAAAGTTAAAATTTTTAATTTAAAATTATTAGTTNTAAAATTTAAAAGTTAAAATTTTTAATTTAAAATTATTAGTTTAAAATGTTAAATTCAATTATAGAGGTAAAATTATTATTTTCTATCTATAACTGCCAACTATTCCACCTTATACTCAGATTTTCATCCAAACACAATTTTTCTAGTTCCAGCTTATATTCACATTTTCATCCAAACAAAAAAATACCCTTATTTCTACGAAAATCCATTCTTGTACCTATCCCCGGTATAACTAGTTCTTGCTTATATCCGAACCAAACGAAGCTTGGTAACAAATCAGAGGGACAAATATAAATATCACTCGACTTTTACAAAAATAAGAGTTAAAAAGTTGAATTTTGTAGGGATATATTTATTATTCGTTATATTTACAGGGAGTTGTATGCAATTAATTCAAAAAAAGGAAAATTTTCAAATACCACCTAGTGGTTTCGCACTTTTCACTTTAGTACCCTGTGTTTTAAAGTATATCAAGTTAGTACCATGTGATTTCGCACTTTCTCACTTTAGTACCATGTGGTTTAAAGTGCATCAATTTAGTACCATGTGGTTTCTTCTTCTTTTTTTTTCGTCGGCTCCTCTGTTAATATTTCGTTAAATTATAGACAAAACTTCAGATACCCTACCTAAATTTAACGAATATTTATTTTAGTACCTTTAGTTTTAACTTTGTCATTGATATTTTTTCCTCCGTTAATATTCGTTAAATTATATACAAAAAAATTCAGATACCCTATCTAGATTTTTCGAATATTCACTTTAGTACTCTTTAATTTTAACTTTGTTACTGATTTAACGAAAAAATAGTGAAATAGAAAATAAAAAGAAAAAAATGAAACCACAGGGTACTAACTTAATACACTTTAAACCACAGAGTACTAAAGTAAAAAAGTGCAAAACCACATGGACTAATTTGATACACTTTAAATTATAGAGTACTGAAGTAAGAAAGAAGGAAACCACGAGGGGTATTTGAAGTTTACCCCCAAAAAAACACGTGTCGAGCTCACATCCGTTAAACAGCAATTAATAAAAAAGTATTAAAAAAATTAAAGACCACGACCATTGCGATGGCGCCACGTGGCAGGGGCCAACGAATCTCCCGTGCATTTCATACACCTTTTCCGAATCTCGTGACCTCATCGGCTTTGGCTATTCGGACTCGAATCCGCATCCAATTAACCCGATTCTAATCGAACGGTNTGAATATCACTCGACTTTTACAAAAATAAGAGTTAAAAGTTGAATTTTGTAGGGATATATTTACTATTTGTTATATTCACAGAGAGTTGCATGCAATTAATTCAAAAAAATGAAAATTTTCACATACCACCTTTGTGGTTTCGCACTTTTTACTTTAGTACCATGTGGTTTAAAGTATATCAAGTTAGTACCATATGATTTCGCACTTTTTCACTTTACTATCCTGTAGTTTAAAGTGCATCAACTTAGTACCATGTGGTTTCATTTTTTTTCTTTTCGTCGGTTCCTCTGTTAATATTTTGTTAAATTATAGACAAAACTTCAGATACCCTACCTAAATTTATCGAATATTTATTTTAGTACCTTTAGTTTTAACTTTGTCATTGATATTTTTTCCTCCGTTAGTATTCGTTAAATTATATACAAAAAAATTCAGATACCCTATCTAGATTCATCGAATATTCACTTTAGTACCCTTTAATTTTAACTTTGTTACCGATTTAACAAAAAAAATAGTGAAATAGATAATAAAAAAAGAAAAATGAAACCACAGGGTACTAACTTGATACACTTTAAACCATAGAGTACTAAAGTGAAAAAATGCAAAACCACATGGACTAATTTGATACACTTTAAATCATAGGTACTAAAGTAAGAATGAATGAAACCACGAGGGGTATTTGAAGCTTACCCCAAAAAAACACGTGTCGAGCTCACATCCGTTAAACAGCAATTAATAAAAAAGTATTAAAAAAATTAAAGACCACGACCATTGCGATGGCGCCACGTGGCAGGGGCCAACGAATCTCCCGTGCATTTCATACACCTTTTCCGAATCTCGTGACCTCATCGGCTTTGGCTATTCGGACTCGAATCCGCATCCAATTAACCCGATTCTAATCGAACGGTTCGCGTCCGCCCTATAAATACCCCCCTCTCTCCGCTCCACTTAATCACGCCTCTCATTTTATTTTATCTTTTTTATTATTATTATTTTTATATATATTTTTTGTTTTCCCCCGAGCCTCTTCGTCTCTCCCGTTGGAAAAAAAAAAAAAAAAAAAACCCTAGCTAGGGTTTCGCTCTCCGCTTCCTCCGCTTCGCTAGGGTTTCGTGCTCGTCTCCTTGGATCTCTCCCTCTCTCTCTCTCTCTCTCTCTCTCTCTCTCTCTCTTCATTGTGGGAGGCTGTTTGATCCGGATACGGACGTCGCCATGGACGGAGGTCGCAAGAGGGGGAGGGTAGGGGCGGCGAACGGAGGCGCCGCGAAGAGGTCGAGAGGTGAGTCGGGATCGATTGGTTATTTGCTTCGTGTTTTTCTGTGATTTCTTAGTGTTTTCTTCTTCTTCTTCTTCTTCAAGGGGTTTTGTTTGAGGAAGAGGATGTTAGGGTTTCTTGAGGAAGGGGATCAGTAGTTTTTTTTTTTTTTCCTTTTGCTTCCTTCTTGGTTTCGTTAGTGGTTTCGTCTTCTTCTTCTTCTTCAGGATGTTTTCTTTGGGGAAAAGTATGGACTCATGGGTTATTTTGTTGGGGAGATAGGGTTTGTAGGGTTCGACAAGATTTTGTATTGCATATTATTAGAAAAATTAGTGTAAATTGTTTATATTTAGCTTATTGTTGCTATTGGTGGGTTTTGTATGGTAATGTGCGAGTTCCACGCAGTTTCTGGATTCGTGTGTTTCTTCTTCTCTTTTTGAACTCTTTTCTACTCTTATATTTTTATGATTAATTTTTAATTCATAATACATCGCGTCGTGTGAGAGGGTTATGTAGTAGTATTCAGATTTTTCTCTTTTCCCTGAAATTTGTATTCTACAGATGTTCTCTTATCCAAGTGTGTATGTGTGTGTTTTTTTTTCTCTTCAAATGACTCAAGGGTTTAACTTTTGGGTTCTAATGATATTAGGGTTTAAGAACTGTTCTAAAAATCCATTGGGGTTTATTTTGATTTACCATAAAATTTTATTGACTAAAATCGAAATTATGTGAAAATAAAATTTGTGTCTTAATATTTAGTCCAAGTCATAGATTTTATGTTTGTACATAATTAACTTTTCAGTTTTGATCTTTTTGCACCATTGGCCATTTGTGTTTCACTACTTAAGCGACAATTTACTCTATAAAACCCAGCGACTACATTGTGAAGGGTGATCTTTATCATTGCAGAGAGTTAAAAAAAAATCGGTTCTAAGTTGTAAATAAATACTTTTCCTAGATCATATTCAGTTTCTTGGATAGAGGATATACTAGCATCTTATATGAAAGCAAACCTTTCACATATTTGTATTTTTAATAATTTTGAGATGTTTAATTTGTAATTGAACTATTAAGGTCAGTAAATTAATATTACATTGACTAAGAACACACAATTAATTTGATGCAACAGAAAAGGAGTCGTTTCAAACTGGTGTAGGAAGCAAATCGAAGCCTTGCACCAAGTTTTTCAGGTTCAAATCTTATCTATAATGGACATCATAAATGCAACCTCTATTTTCAGCACGTAAATTGTAAGTTGTGGAAACTTTTCATATCCAAAATTAGTATATTTGGTGCTAACAAATTGGTCACTAAAGATTGTGATACAGGTTCTGCTCAAATCATGTTAACAATCTTGAACAGGGTAATATGGGTGTTCATAATTGTGCCTTCTGTATGAAAATGGCAAGCGATATAGAACGCGGGAACTCGAATTACATGGAATCGATATGTCATATGATACTCACTTTCTAAATATAATTCCATATAATTTCTTGTTGTTTGCGCATCTAAATATTTCATATTGTATGATCTTGCATATGGTTGTCATTTCATAGGCATCTTGGATTGTTGTACATGCTAGATTTCGTAGCAAACTTATGTTAGAAAAGCAATTTAACATTTATTAGATGGTTGGAATGTTTGTTCTGTACTGGGTTTAATGTTGAGACTTTAATAACTGGCTGCATGGTACATTGTCAAAATTTTATTGCCAGGTTTTTGTCTTTTTTATGTTTCTGTCAGTAAAGGTCTGAATACATAAAGTAAAATTTGTGTCAGTTCATATCTTTTGGGCAAAAATGTATGGAGACCTCCTATGCACCATTTTGGTGGAGCAGACAGGTGTAAGAAAAGAGATAGAGGGCGAGGCTGAGACGAAGTAATGCTTGACAGAATGAACAGGCAGTGTAAGAAGGGATGATAAGGAGAAAACATGAGATGTAATCGCCCTGGTTTCAAAATATTTTTCTTAGGACACGCCACCCTAAACTGCTTGTGCATCCTGTTTATGGGAAAGGGTTTTATGAATTGAGAGTAAATGAATAGTTCTATATAGAACGATGCAGCAAAATCCTGTGGATTGTTGCTAACTAGGTCCTTCTGTAGAATAGGTTATTGCTGTGCCTATTGAACTTAAAAATATGAAATGGTTTATCCAGAAGAGAACTAAAAATAAATTTGTTAGTTAAAATAGTGCACTCAGGAGATAATTAAATACTTAGATTGGAAAGTGCAAGACGTTATTTCAGTTTTGCAGGATGACTAATGATATGAACCTTGAGATGAATTTGCAGTCAATCTGTTTCTAAGTACAGATTTGGGCGTGCGATCATTCTAGCTATCCTTGAAAATGACAATTTTGCCTCGGTTGGTCTTTATAGTGTTTTTGCAGATATTGTAGCTTGTATGGTAATATCCTCGTAGCTTTTCCCTCTGTGCGCTTGTCTAGAGAGGAGTTGCCTTTAGTGTGCGCATTTTGATTTTGAAGTCATTGATTGTAGTAGGCTTCATAAATACTTCTCCCTGCTTTTTATGATCGAGGGTAAATTGCTATAGCTGTATTCATATAATTACACTTGAATTGTTATTTTGATTGATTATACCTCTTTTCAGTATATTTTCAAGTCACAATGATTTTGGATCTTTTAAGTAAACGAAATGCATGTTGTTTTCTCTCATGGTACCTTAAAATTAAAATGGTGGCGTGGAAAATGAAAATTTTTTATTTTAACCGCGCTTGTTAAAACAACTAGATCGTATGCTGCCTCATATGATGCAACCTTTTTGTTTTATATCCTGGACGTCTTCGACGAGTTAGCATGTGATTTGTTTCTCCTCTGGTTATGATTTTTTGTATTCCTGCACTTTGTCATTCCATTCAATAGTTATTTTTGTAAGTTGTTTTCACTTTGCCATGCACATGAACGAATCGTAATTGAATGAAACTGCAACTCTTCATTGATATCACTAAAGAATCTCGTTAATAAGTCGAATCGAGACTATTCTTATGGTTGATGATTTCATCTGATGTACATAGCCTACACTGCTGTGTTGTATTTTTTTTATAATTTGAAAAGCCTGATGGTCTTGTGACTTTGATGCAGCACTTCGGGTTGCCCTTTTGGCGAGAACTGCCATTTCCTGCACTACGTCCCAGGTGGCTACCAGGCTGTCGCGCACATGCTCAACCTACCCAATCCTGCTAATCCTCCCCCGGGGAGAATAGCTCCACCGGCTCCTGCGTTTCCCGACAGCCATTCTGGCTCTGCGCCTCCAGCCGTAAAGACCCGCCTCTGCAACAAGTACAACACAGCGGAAGGCTGCAGATTCGGCGAAAAGTGCCATTACGCCCACGGAGAGAGAGAGCTCGGAAAACCCATTCCTGATGCGGCCATGCAGCCTCAGATGGGTGGCGGTGGCGGAGGCGGCGGCGGTCGTTTCTCCGGCCACCCCGAATACCCTATGCCGCCGCCGCCGGCGGAGGCCTATGGTGGGATGGGGGGAGGAGCCCCGGGGAGCTTCGGCGCCTCGGCCACCGCAAAGATCAGCGTCGATGCGTCGCTGGCGGGGGCGATCATCGGAAAGGGCGGGGTGAACACGAAACAGATATGCAGGGTGACGGGCGCCAGGCTGGCGATCCGCGACCATGAGTCGGACCCCAACTTGAAGAACATCGAGCTCGAGGGGACGTTCGATCAGATAAGGGACGCGAGCTCGATGGTGAGGGAGCTTATCGTCAGCATAAGCGGCCCCGCTGCTGCTTCCGCCTTTGCTGCTCCCGCCGCCGGGAGAAAGCCCGGTAGGGGAGGTGCCTTCTCCCACGGCGGGAAGGAGAGCAGCTTCAAGACCAAGCTGTGCGAGAATTTTGCAAAGGGCTCGTGCACGTTCGGGGACCGGTGCAACTTTGCTCATGGAGAAAGCGAGCTGCGCAAAGCTACTGTTTGAGAAGTGCTTCCATGCCAGCGGTTTTTCGAGGAGTTTTAAGCTCTCTCTCTCTCTCTTGTAGGATCTTTTCGAGGCTTTGCTTTCTCTTTCTTTCCTTTTGTTTCGTATTGGCAGGTTTATATGATGTGAGAACGAGTAATCAAGATATTTTGCAGCAGCCGCGGCAGCCGCCTCTTTCGACTGTCTCGCCTTTTCTGCCAGCCGTTTTAGTGTCGTAGCGTAGTGTGGTTAAATTGGGTTTTTTATGGTTGTCGCATGTGTTAATGTGTTTCCACGTAACATGGGAGTCATTACCAAATTATCTTGTTAGAACCAAGGTTTTCTGGTTACCTAGGATTAAAACGCATCCTTGAACACAAGTATGTATGTGTGTGCGCGCCCGAGATGTGTTCCCTACTGCTTAAAATGTGAAGTTGCATGAGAAAGGTGTGGTGCATTTCTTTGCTATACATCTTAGCCTTCGAATGTGGGAGAATCTTTCTTATGCTTGATCTTACATACCTTATGCTCTTTTACATCATGCTTACTGTTGGGGTGTCTGTGTCTTTTCTATGCTCCTTTCACAGTTGATGTTGTTGATTGTTATTTGGTGCCGCTGCTGTGGTGGTTTTTATGGGCAGATTCTTAAGCTCTTGTATTTTATTTTTTTTTTTAACTTCTAACCTACCTGATAAACCCCCGAACAGATGATCAGATTAAGTACTTTTTCAGCAAGCACATTATTCTATTTCTAATTTCAAAAGCCGCGATGAACCCCAGAGCAGCATGCATAAATAAGTCGTTTAAGTGAACACTGCATGAAACTATATATCGCCTGCGGTAAATATTGGCTTACTATGTTGTTCCACGGTCTTTCGTTTATGCAGTAAAAAGTTTTACAATCTTTTTTATGTTTGTACAACAAGTTTACTCAATATTACACGGCAGCTACGAATCTCGACGAGCACAGAGTTTTAACGTAGAACATTCTCTTCTAGTGATTTTGAGCCCGAGAGCTCAAACATGCAATTTTTAGTTTGTTTCAGAGTGCCGCAGAGGCGACAACTACGTAATTTCAACCAGTGACGTACCGTTGTGAAGAAACGAATCATGCTGAAATTGGCAAGATGGTAAATTATCCACACCTGGACCACCCTCCGTTGGCCGCTCGTTCAAATACACGCGGTTTTCTTCCTGGAAAAGTATGGCTCCAATCTGGATACTCAATCAAGTAGTTCCATATCCTGCGTCAATGAAAGAACACGTGAAAATGTAAATCATGTCATAGACCAGCAACGCAAAATCCAACAGTTTGAGGCGTCTCGTATGCGAAAAGACCTCCTTTGGTTCTCAACAAAATCAGGAGGCTCTGCAGAAGGTGAGGTAGAACACTGGACGAGGATTTCCGTGTCTGAGAGACGCTGCAGTGAAAGGGCTGTTCGCTTCCATTCAGACGGCATCCTGTAAGAGCAGAATGACAGAATGCGGAACAAAGATTAAAGTAACCCACAAAGGATTAACCAAAATGGCATATTATAAAAGTATACTGCTATTCCATAGCCGTTTTCATATTCTCGGCAAAATTTTTCTAATAGTAGCTGCTGTTATAAGAAGCATAATGATTCAGAGAGCCTGTGGGGAAAATTTACATATAGGATCCTGAAAATGCCATGTAGCTAGAATATCCTAAAGCCTTTGTCAACATAAGAGTTTAGTTATATAAATCAGAAACAACTCTGACCAAATGTTTTAATGAAAACCACCTAAGTCACTTCAGGCAAGTAAAGCAATAGAAGCAGTCTGTGTCATGCTCTAAAGATACAACTAGGTTTTTTAATTATTTCTTTTGCTTTTCCGAGAAAACGTTTTTAAATATTTCAATCAAAATAGAATGGGAAATTTTAGCTCTTGAAATTGGAGGTCTCGCTGTGAAACAATCATTGTATTCTAAAAGCTTACGCTTGTAGAGAACTGTACTTATATATTTTTATATTTAACACTCTCCCTCATATCTGGGCTCGAGACTTTTTTTGCTAGGACCATAACGTAGGCTTGAATTAAATGGGAGAAAATTAATAATATTAGGAGCCTGATATAACTCGAACTTATGACCTCCTGTTCTGATACCATATAAAACGAGAGCGCTGTTTAAATATTTTTTTATTTAACACTCTTGTATATCAGGAGAAACACATTTCAACCGTTTCTCATTATGCAATAGAGAGATCATTACTATCTTCAGTATGAACTGCTCGGAAACTCTGATAGCTCTGTTTTATGAATATTATCAATTTCATGTTATTTCATAGATAAAATGGAGGCGGTAGGAAATAAAATACCAGGAGCAAGCAGCAATTTGAAATCTATCGTTGTGCGTATCGTAAGTCTCTAATAACTTCCCATCCCAAGTGGGATCGCCTGAGGATACGCTGACGCGGACTCTTCTGACGATTTCATCTGGGCATCTGGAACTCGTATCAAAGCTTGCAGGCGTCATTAGACCAGTTGAAGTGTCTACCTACAAGCAGCAGAGTGTGTTCACATGTTAGTAAAATCCCTTTTAAGTGCCGGCTTGGCTCAGCTTCTGGAACTGCTCCTCTACTCTGAGTAGCAGCAGCTTAGTGTTTGGCAGATGAAAGCCTGAAGCTTTTGTTCTGCCAAAAGCTCCAAGCGTCTCAACCCTAAAAAGCTGTTCTAATTTGAAGCTTATGCTTCTACTTGAGCAGCAAGCTGTTGGGGAGACTTTTGATAATAAGAACTGTTGCTGCTTTTTCTAACCCCTCTCCTAAAACATCATTGTGCAGAAGCTACATAGCAGGCAAAATGGGGGCTTGAGTTATAGGTCGAATTGTTGTTCGACTTTGCATCAGAAGCAAAAGTGCCAGTTTGAAGCTCCTGCTTTTGGGTTCGCTTCAAACTTATTTATGCTTCGTGTTGCAGTAGAAGATTCAAAACGATGGTTGTAGTTGAAAAGAAAGCGAAAGTTTAGGCCAAATGGGAAAAAAGCGGAAGTAATAGAAGCGCTTTATGTTTATTAAAAAGAATTCAAACTTTTCGTTTCAACCAAACCAAAATAGAAATCCAAAAGCCAACGCAGGAGAAACTTCCAATTTGAATGCAAAAATAGAGAATACTGGTTATGTTTAAAATTCAAAAAATAAATGGGAAGCAAAAGAATAAAATTGACATAGCCATTAAATCTCCTTTTAGGAATAGAATAGAGGTTCAAAAAAGTTTTCGAGTTGTAAGGATTTAAAAAAAAAAAAAAAAAAAATAGATGACACAAAGAAAACAGCAAAAACTAACCCAAAAGCCACCGACAATAGGCTTTGCATTTCCATATGAATCTGTTGTGGTGTTATGCCCAAGAATACACAGAGTTTGAAGATGAAACTCTTCCCGGCTATTCTGCAGAGCTTCAACTATTTTGCAGCATAAAGGCAAAGAATATCCTTTCTGTATTTTGTTTCCCTTTGATCCAGCTGAGTGGACCACATGCTGCATGAATACGTGTCAACTATGATTTTTTTCAGCCACCCCCAAAGAAAAGTATAAGTGAAAATCTCTAATTTAGTCATTTGGTAGTGAGTCTAACTTTAGTGGACGAATCATCAAAAGCACCAACTAAATGAACCTGCATTAAAGAATAATGATCAATCAAAAAACCCTTTCATATGAGAATGGCAGAAAGGGAAAAAGAAGGTTGTTCTTGTCGCCAATATAGGATGAAAAGACAAACATCGAATGCCGCTTCATGATCGCTAAGGTTCTGTAACATTTGGGCGAGGCCCCTATCGACAACTCCAGGAAAGTCCATATGGCTAACAGAGGTCCTGCAATCAATGTAAAGGAGGTTGAGAGAATGAGACGGCAAACCTCATCAACTCTTATGTTGTGTGTGTGCGAGTACAATAGCGATTCTTACATTCCAGTATACCGGTTGCGAATTACAAGACCAACACATGTAGTTGCCTCATCCGTGCCCACCAACTACCAAAGGACAAAGAAGCATAAAGTTACTAACTACCGTAGTGGATTGTTACTGTGATATTCAATCAACTATATGCCTGAGCGATGCTCATCAGGTAATGCATTTGTTCAGACAAAGACATACAGGATGAAACTGAGAAGTTACAATAAAATATAAGAAAAGGATCTAAGAAAGAGAATTTCTAGATTGTAGAAGGTAAATTTTGGTTTATAAGAAGAGCAATATAATGGTTTGAAACCAATCAAAAGATTTAAAAAAAAAAAAAGAACACTAGCTCCGTTCTAAACCTTTCAGAAGCACAAACATTCGTGCCATTAATTAACCTGTGGACTAAAACCCAATTCGAAACCACCAACATAAACTATCACAAGAACTTCTGATTCACCAATGTAAAACGTGAACTAGGGGGGTTTAGGGTCTGTTTGGCTCTTCTGCAAGGTGAATTGCCATCTGAGTAGCGCTACTGGGAGAAAGAGACTATATTGAAATCTTCCAAACAGCTCCCCTCTATAGCAACATTACAGGTTCCAAATTGAAGCCGTCGTTTTTCCCTTGGCACGATGCCTAATAGTCGTAACGCTTTAGTAGTTAAGGGTCCAGATATTGTCAGTCAGCAAATTAATGTGACTTGTGAGGTATAGCAATTATCAGGAAATAATCGAGTGTGAGATGTAGCTATGAGTGCTACAAATGGGCTGATGAGAGGAATGTAAGTAATCAAGAAGGAAGCCCAATTAAGACCTCAAAATTGTAAAGAAACTATTATTCTCCAAAAAGAGCTAGTAGAGAACAATGTCTTAATCATTTATACTCAACAGTCCCAACATGAATAGGTGGATTTGACCCAGCCTCAAGAAGTGACTTCTGTAGTAAATCGGAGGAAATTAGAATGACTAGGAGCTCGAAAAGATTTGAATGGAATCTCTTGCCCTAATACTGAGTAAAATGTCAATTTTAAAGTTTAAACTATTCTATATGTTGTATCATTTTATATGCCAGAAAAATTATAATTCTATTTCCTGCCACCATAGAAGCTTCAGACTGTTTTTGTTTACCAAGTGTTCTATTAATGGTTGTGGCAAAACACCCAGTTCTCTCAAGAAGCTTAGGCTAGTAGAGATAAGTGTTGTAATCATTTATATTTAATAATCCAGGTCACTTGTGGATCAATTTTGACATAAGCCGAGCACATGGCTTCTTGAAGTAAATGGGAGAAAAGTAAGTGAAAAGCAGAAGCGTGAAAAGCTATCACTGGTATAATAACCATTTTCTTGTCCAAAAGCTTAAGCTATCAAATACTAGTGTTCTTATCATCAGTAACCCTGTTTGGATGCATGAACATCTTATTCAGCACATCACTTTTATTTATGTAACAAGCGTTGTATTTGGTAATCGAAAAGTATGATAAAATGTCTAAAAAGGCATACCATGTTTGGCATTCAAGTCACTTTCTTGAAATAAGATAAATTACCTTACAGGCGAATTACATTACTCCCCAAAATCATAACTATCAAGACCTTTCAAGAAGCTAAAATCAAACTCCTAAACTGCAATCACACAAGAAAATATTTATAAGGTCTCTTTGGACACACGAACATCTTGTTCAGGATAGCTCTTTAAACTGCAATCACACAAAAAAATCTTTATAAAGTCTGTTTGGCCGCATAAACATCTTGTTCAGGATAGCTCTTTAATTTACTCAAAAAGCTTGTAGTATTTGGTAGATGAGGAGTGCCGATGAAATGTATAGAATGGTGCATATCATATTCGACTTTCCCATCGTTTTAGGTGAAATATACTATCTTAGGGGGTATTTGGTTTTGTCACAAAAGTGTAGAAAACTGTTTTCCGAGTAAAAAAAAAAATTCCCATGGAAAACCCCACTTAAATTTTCACCCGTTTGGTTCCCAGGAAAACTAGATTTTCTGAAAAAGTTTCTTCCAGGTTTCATAGTAAAATAGTGTTATCCTTTTTCCGATAAAAAACGGGCGAAAAAATAAAAAAAGGGATTTTCCATGATTTTTTTTTTTGTTTTTTCCCCCTGAAAAATAGCTTTTCATGCTTTTTCGTGGAACCAAACACTTCCTTATCGGAGAACGAGACCATTCAAGGACAAATATCAAACATTTAGCTTATAATCACAAAAAAAAAAAAGAAAGAATCCAAACAGGGCAACAATGCATGAGTTATTATCACTATAACTGAAGAACTCACTCATTCCCACGTCCAAACAAGGCCTTACGAACTCAAACTCCCCCACCCAAACCCTAATTTCCCCAGCATACCTTGACGATCGCGGGATCGACGGTGGCGTACTCCCTCTGGAGCACGTACACGTGCTTCCACGGCGGCGAGATCGAGAACCTCCTCACCGGCATGGATTTGAGCCGCTCCGACGCGGCGATCAGAGTAGGGTTCCGCAACAGCAACTCCACGATCTCCCTCCCCTGCATCAAAAAAGGACCACACAAACCATCTTGAGCTCCACCGAGATCTCTACTCCTCCATCGTCCTCGTCGATTCTAGAGAGAGAGAGAGAGAGAGAGAGAGAGAGAGAGACCTTGAGATGGGAATTGGGGGCGGAGATGGAGATGGATTCTCCATCGACGAAGATCATGGCGATTCTTTTTTTCTCTTTTTTTTTTTTTTTTCCGACGACTCTTCCTTTTTGGCTTCTTCGCTCACTCCATATATTTATAGTGGGAGTTCGAGCAGAAGCATCTTCTCTCAGTTTTGAAATGGTGGAAGTGGCGCGGGTCGGATCACAATTTTCCGGATCCGCTCCCATCTCAATTTCCATTGTTAAGTTGAGGTGAAAGTGGTGGTTAGGATTAGGGAGGTTAACGGATCAGGTTTGGGTCGGGTTTTCAAAAACCCGAATCCAAACCCGAAAATCAAATTAAAACCCAAACTCCCACCCGAATTGGGTGGGTTTAAAAAATTCATACTCATATCCGTCTCCGACCAAAAACCTGAAAGTCGAACCCGGACCCGAACTAGAAGGGTTTTAATAATCCATAGCGTTGGATGAAAATCTAATGGATAAAAATTATTAAATATTTTATCTATTATATAAATAAATTCGGGTTCAGGTTCGAGTTGGATAAATATAAAATCCATATCCGTATCCATATTTGTCGGATTTTTATTTTCTATACCCATAATCAAATCCATATCCGTTTAACTCGAGTAAACCCATCCCGTTCGGATTCAGGTTCAGATAATATTTTGGGTATCCGTACCCATTGACATCCCTAGTTAGGATAAAAAAAAAAACTTCAAATACCATCCCTGTGGTTTTGTACTTTCTCACTTTAGTATCCGGTGATTTAAAGTGTATCACTTTCGTACCCTATGATTTTATTTTTCTCTTTTTGTTATCCCTTTTATTAATTTTTTTCGTTAAATCAGTGACAATGTTAAAACTAAAAGGTAAACTATATGTGAGGTATCTGAAGTTTTTGTATATGATTTAATGAAAAGTTAATGAAAGAATCGACAAAAAGAGAAAAAGAAAATTATAGCGTACTAAATTGATACACTTTAAACCAAAAGGTACTAAAGTGGGAACATACGAAATCATAGGAATAGTATTTGAAATTTATCCTAGGATAAACTCGATCCAATCCGGAGTCCAATAGGATGCCTACATTAATATTAAAATTTAATATTCGACGTATATTCGTATTCGAATTCGCATTCGAAAAAATATATACATATGTGATGCGAATATGATTTTTTTTAAAATTTGACTGTATTTAATTGTTTTGACATTTAAGAAATAAGAGGAATGTTCTTAAATATTGTAGAATGAATAAAGTGACTTTTTATCGGGGTTTTTTTAATTTATTTTACTATAAATTTTATGTTAAAATTATATTTAGTTTCGACCATATATCCATATCCGAACGTCGGAAGAAAAATATAGGAAAAACTTCAAAAACCCCCCTTGTGGTTTCAATTTTTTTCACTTTAGTACCATGTGGTTTAAAATGTATCAAATTAGTACCCTGTGGTTTCTCACTTTATCACTTTAGTACCCTGTAGTTTAAAGTGTATCAAGTTAGTACCCTGTGGTTTTGTACTTTATCACTTTAGTACCCTGTGGTTTTAATTTGTATCAAGTTAGTACCCTGTGGTTTTTTAAATCACAGGGTACTAAAGTGATAAAGTGTGAAACCACAGGGTACTAAAGTGATAAAGTGCAAAACCACAGGGTACTAACTTGATACACTTTAAACCACAGGGTACTAAAGTGATAGAGTGAGAAACCACAGGGTACTAACTTGATACACTTTAAACCACAGGGTACTAAAGTAATAAAGTAAGAAACCACAGAGTACTAACTTGATAAACTTTAAACCACAGGGTACTAAAATGAAAAAGTGTGAAACCACAGGGAAGATTTTTGAAGTTTTCCCAAAAATATACATGCATGATTTTGTTAAAAATCCGACCATTTTCACCCCTTATTGTTAAGGCTTTGTTTGCCTGTTTGTGATTATACGGTGATTGCATTATTTATAACGAAATAATATAATATAAAAAATATTATATTACTTTATATTTTTAATTAAATTCATTTATATTTATTACACTATATAATTATATTGTATTAAATAAACAGAGTTCGGTTACTAGACTTTTATGAGTATAGGTCTTTTTGTACTTATAATTTTCGATCATTAGATCTATTCCTTTAATCATTTCCATCCGTTAGATCATACTGTTTAACCAACCACTCACTCAACCCTAGGGAATTACTATCTACTTAACCAGAGACTACTATTATCCTAACCGCACATCCCTTCATCAAATGGCTGAAAACAAATGATATCGTTTGGTTCGGAAATAAGCTATTTTAGATTATTCATGGGATATGCACAACTCTTGGGATAAGCGGAAATAAAATTAATTTTGCGTTTGGATGAAAACTAGATTTTTCTCGAGAATAAGAAAAATAACATTTGGATAGTTATACTGAAATAGTAAGGATAAGAATAATTAGAGTTGAGCACAGAAGACCTACTCTATAAAATAGTTAAACATTTTAGTGGACACATAAAATCCTAATCTTCCTCTAGAGCTTCTTTTTGCATTTGGCCCTTTAAAAAAGTTTTTTGCACATATAGCCTTATCAAATTTATAATTATAATTTTGATCCTATTCCCGCGACGTAGGCACCGTGTCAGCGTCAGGCAAGCTGGCTAAAGAGGAGTATTAAGTTGAACATTGTAAGACAATAGACACGGCGAACCATTCACCGTGTTTAGACACGGTGAATGAATTACCGTGTTTAACTTATTCCAGCGTCTCCATCTTTGCTCGCGTGGCGCTTACATGGCGCCTGCGTGGTGGGGACAGGGCAAAATTATAATTATAAATTTGGTGGAGTTTTTTGTGAAAATAATTTTTTTAGGAGGCTAAATGCAAAAAAAAAAACTCTTCCTCTCACAACCGGTAACCTTACCTCCCTCCCCACGAAGAAGCCCCGCTTGGATCCAAGTATCCAACACCCCCCAACAACCACTGTACCCTCTCTCTCTTTTTCTCTCTACTACTCAAAAACAAACACGAAAACAACGAGGAACTCATACACGACGACGGTAACCCCACCACCTCTCACCTCCTCTCCTCCTCCGCCTCGATCTCGGTCCTACGCTCTTCGACTCGTCGCGAGCACTGAGATCGATCGAAGCTCGAAGCGCGCTCTGATCCGATCTAAGATCCGTGGAAGATTCTTTCTCGGTTCTCCCTCAGATCTCTATGCTTTTTCATAGATTTCTACTTCGTTTTTGATTTGAATCCGCGCTGTTTCTTCACTGATCCGTGCGATTTTATGATCAGTTTGGTGGAACTCGTACCCTAATTATGCGCGATCGGTTGTTAATTTTGTTTAGCAATGGAATATTTCGTTTCGACGGCCGTAAAATGAGATCTATGACATTCTAGCGTACAAATTATGTAATTCGGATGCGTTTAGATGATGGTTTTCCCCCCCCGCGGAGTAGATCTTAGTGTGCGCACTAAAATGTGGAAATTTGTGGAATTTTGATAGTTCTAATTTTTACACTATGAAATTTCTAAACTATACGCTTTAGATGATGTCGAGCTTTTTGACTTTGCAGATCGAATCTTCGCTTGAGTGATATAGTGCTGAGAATTTATCAATGATCGTAACTTTGGAGCAAATTGGAGATGAAAATGGCCCTAGATGGTGAATTCTTTTGGATGAGAAGGTGATTGGATGGGCATTACGTGTTCGAGGAAATGTCACTGAAACTTTCTCAGAGCTTCGCCTTCTTTAGAAGCTTGGGATTGTTTGATGACAAGAAGGAGACCTCGGGGGCCAAGCAGGAAGCATCTCCGACTTTGAAGGTTCAGACGGATAAGGAGATATATAGGCCTGGTGATTCGGTCACTGCTACTATAGAGATTTGCAGCCCGAGAAGTTCTAAGGAGGATACTGAGAAGGAGGACTTTAGTTCGCTCTTGATCGATAACGTCAGTTTTGAAGTTAAAGGTATCGAGAAGTTGGATACGCAATGGTTCTCCACTCAGAAACCATTGCCGGGATCGAAGCAAAGGAGAGGTGTATTTTTTCTCCCTCCTAATGTATTAGATGGAAGTCAGCATAACTAAAATCTTTCTAGTAAGAAATTTGAAAAAGATTTGTAAGATTTCTGTTTTGCCATATCCTTTCTGTTTTGTTGAACTGGAACTCTGCAAGTTAAAATTGAATCTTTGAAACTTAAACACCTCCATCATTTCCTATCTGAATGTTATTGCTAAAATAAACTCTTTGAATCTGACTCGGTATTTATTTTTATTTCGCAAGTGCGGTCGACTAAACAATTATTTATGGCAGAATTCACCTAGTCAGCACTTAATTTCTAATTACTGCAAATTTTTACCATAGTGATTTTCGTAGAGACTTGAAAAAGTAAAAAAAGAACATTTGTAGTTCCTCTTGACGAAAGGCCACTTGCTTGATCAATTTTATGAAGTTTCATGCTTATTATCTTCTGTAATGATATTTGAAGTGCAGGTGAACGATTGTTTCTAGATTGTACAGCACCTTCGATAGTTTCAAAAGTGATAGTTACTTCTGGACATACCAAAACATGTAAGTCATCTCTCTTAAGTTAAATACATTATTAGGTCGTGACTTCAGATATACCGTAGGAATTTCTTCAATTCAGACATAACGTTTTTATGCCTATTTTGTATCTGTGCATTTTTGAAGTACTTTCAATTTTTCTCCAAGTATCCAGAAGTAACTGATATTTTAGTTTGGTCTGACCTGACAATGTAGCAATCTATCTAGAATTTTTAAGCCACTTGTTCTGTTAGGCATTATTACTGGAGTTGCTAGTTAACTCCTTCCATATCATTTAGTTTTACTCAAGTAAGCTTTCTTATTTGCTTTATTTAACACTCACCCTTGCTTAAGATGTTGCCACATTAGGATCTTTATTTATACCTAACTTCTCATTTTATTGTGAAAGATAAAACTTTATGTTGCTGCTGTCTGCAGTTGCTAACCTTTCTTAGATGATTATTATGCTGGTTATACCTTTTTGACTGAAAACATTGCCTGAATTATTGTTATCTTGTTATGTTGGTTGTGTGGAGCATAAAAATATATTGACAAGTCTGATCTGAAGAGTCTTTTGCATTTATCTTTGGTTTTGACACATACAAAAGCAGCGAAAGAAAGTTGAAAGTAAGTTTTACATTAGTCAACCGCAAAAAGGAACCAAGGATTAACAAGAGAGGAAAGGGCATTGCATTTTGCCTACTTTTATATCTATATTTGGCTCTTTTCTTCGTTTTGTCTACTTTCTGCTCTCCTGTCTAATGTCTGACTCTGATGATTGTGCCAGTTCTTGGCAAAGATTAATGGTTTATCTGATAATTAAATTACGAATTAATTCTACTTTACTATGAATATATCTTATTTGATGGCTTAAATATGCATTAGTTTCAGTGGAGAGTATTCCTTAGCACTATCTTCTGTTGTTCATTTATGCTACTTAGGCACAAATATGTTCTTCTTTTGGATTGGCAGGTCCAAATCATTCTTCATTGTGCTAAATTGCAATTAACGGACTGATCACTCTATAAATCTATGCAGATATAGTACGAGTCGAGCTTCCAAATATTTTGCCACCATCATACAGGGGCATCAGCATTCGCTATATTTACTATGTTAGAAGTACATTATATGCAAGGTGGCTTGTTCTGGATAATCCAAATCACGATAGAGGATCCACAAATAATTTGATTCAACTGGTTAGTCCCCAATTTAAGATCTTGCTGCGTTCTTTCTAATAAAATTTCATTTTCTAAATTAGGATTCATGTTTTTACTTGTCAAACAACCTTTCTGTCTGTAACCTCTCCTATTTTTATTGCATATTTTAGAAATCATGCAGTTCGAGTTTGTATTGCACTTTATGTATTTTCTTAGCTTCATTTTCCTTTGGTTGGTGCGAGTTTCTTGTAGATCATTATTCCTAGGATTAATTAATTATGGCATGACCCGCCATTTAAGGTTGAACGTATGAAACATTATGATTTTCCTTTATGTAGATCAGTTTGGCCTTTTAGTATCGGTCTTTTAAGTTCTTTTGCACAGGTTCCGTCCTCTTTTAAGTTCATACTGGTAGTATCTATTTTTCAAACATTATTGACCGTATTACTGCAAAGTTTACTAAGAAGTCTTCAATTGCTGAATAGTGCATTTCTTGCAGTACCCCAAAAGAATTCCTAGCATCGCTACTTAATTTACTATTTTTCTACTCTTTTTCACCATTTTATTTTTTATGGAGTTACTAAAAGTCCTATACAAAATACTTTCAAATTACCATTAGTAAGAACTAGTAAAGTATGAAGAATTTTATTCAAACTGTATCCTAAATCTTGTTCGACCATCATATATGTTAGTTGGTTCTCCTTCACATTCCTGACGTGAGCTTATTGGGGCAAATGGTAACTATCCTTTCACAAAAAGTTGAGTGGCATGAAAATTTTTTTATTTTCATGTTTTTAACTTTCTTCCCCAGAATAGAATCTTACCATTGGGTATGATACATATGAATCAAGGACATCCTGCATGATGTCTGTTTTTGGCACTGAATTCTGTTTTTGGCACTGAATTCTTAGAACTTAAGGTGATGTGAGAATGACGCAACCATTTTATTCTAGTACTTCAAAAGTCAACTATTCATGGATCATTTGCATGATTAGTTGCTTTGATTAGGGAATTATTTACTATATATGATCTTTCAGTGTCAAGGTTTATGTATGCCTGTGCGTCCACATTTGATATTAAATCTTTGTACAGAAACATCTTTGTTTGTCATAACTATAAATTTTATGAACTATGACTGATGGTTTGATGGAAACATTCCCTTAAGGTCTAGGCATTTGATACAGAAACATCTTTGTTTGTCATAACCATAAATTTTATGAACTATGACTGATTGGTTTGATGGAAACATTCCCTTAAGGTCTATGGATTTGATAGTGACAATCTTCAACTAAGCACTTTGAATTATTGATTGCAAGGTAGGCCTTCAATTTTTAGTGGCTTCTTCAGTATCTGACCTCATTTTAATCCACGATAGATTGTTATACTGTCGCTAAATTTGATATGTTTGTATCGTTCTCTATCGTCATTCTCATTGCTGAACTTTCATTTGTAGGAAGCTCGGGCTCCATTGCAAATCTGGGTTTCTCAGAAGAGCAGCAATCTGCTTAATGAAGAAGGTTAGATCTATAATATTGTCTTGTTTTGGATGCTTGCATAGGAATATTATATGTCGCTATATTCTTTGTTAACCTGCCTTTGCAGGTCCCAATTGCTAAAACAGTTCATGTGGTCATGTATAAGTGTTGCAATGCTATAAACTTTAACAGCTTGATTCTACTATCAAAATTTTCTTTTAATTATTTGCTTGATTTATACACTTGATGATATTTGAAAATATTTGAATAAATTCTTTTGGTGTGTATACCAGGGAAGTTACTGATTTCTGATGATCAACTGAATATTTTTTGGAAAGAGAAAGATGACGACTCTGAATGGGTGAGAAATTGCTGGAACATGTTCAATTTTGCTTCGACAACTTTTCTGTTTCTGTATTTGTCTTTTGATTCAAAAAGTTTTCTTGCATGTAGGGTTAATGCACAGTGCAAACTTAGGCTATAGAGTGACTCGTGTGTTCTGAAAAATTATAATGCTAAATTTTCTCAAAAAAGTGATAAGCTCCGTACTCATGGCCGTGAAATAGCCTTTTTCATTATCTCATTTCCCTCTCACTTCCTACTCTCTTGTAAGCAGATCCTGCTCCTTAAGAATAAACTCGAAGTTCGAATTCCTTTTATTTCAAAACCAAATAAACTGCTTCAGGCGTTCATCACATTATTTTTGGGTTTGCTAGGATATGATCAATATTTCAGTATTCTTTTTCAAATGGGCTGTGAATTTTTAAGAAATCTAATATATTTGTGAATATCTCAGAACTTTTATTGTCAGATTTTAGTATACAAAAATGAATTTTACATTTTTGACCTTTTAATTCTGGTTTGATTTCTCATTGTGCTTATTTACTGGGTGATTCTGATATAATGGGTGTATGTGATATGGTAAGTATCTTATTTAATCAATTCTAACTGTATATCTTGTAGAGATAAAGAGACAATGTAGGTTTCAAATTTGGTTAATCTTATTTTTAGAACAACGGTCATGTATAGGAGTAATATGCTGAGAACTTCTTTAGTCGAAACCACTACTTGCAGAGTCAGTACCACCGTTGGCAAATTGAATCATCTCGAAATGCATAGCTTAACAATCCCATGCTATGAAATTCATACAGGCAGGAACTTTTAATTATTCAGCAGCAGTTAATTTCAGTTTTGTGACTCCTCATAGTAGTGAATTGTCCTTTTCTTGTCAGGCTAGAGCAAATGAGAATGTGGATGGCTTCGAAGAAGGATATGATAGCTCAAGAGATGAAGTCTCGTCTGTTTCCTCGTACAACCCTGCCAAAGCAAATGTTGACTTTGTTCACAGGAATTCCTTATCTATGCAATCAATGTCGACACGACTTTCCACCAGTGAGCTATACAATTCTCATGGAGAGCACTCTGGTTTTCCATCTTATGCTGCCCTTCCTCGACTTTCTATATCGGAGGTCATAGATGATCCTGGTGGAGGTATGGTGTCCATTCAAACCTGCCAATATACTGCGCTTTACTTGCAAGTTTATCTCCTAGTTTCATCTCTGAAATGTGATTATGGTTTCAATTCATCCTAAGGGTCTAAGTTGTAACAGTATAGATGATCTAACTGCAGGAATTAAATGTGAAATCCTAAGTTTGACATGGCGGCTTTTCAGATGATTGACTAGGCAGCGTTTGGTTGGGAAAAATGGTGGGGATAGTGGTAGATCTCCCCAGTATACTCCCAAACACTGAGATATCAATTAAAAAATGGTGGGCATAGTGGTAGATCTCCCCTGTATCCTCCCAAACACAGATATCAATTATCGTTACTTGGAATTAGGTGGGAAAAATATCCCCATACCTAGTTTATCTGAGCGAATATTAGTTCCATGGGTTATAGTATAAACATGCTATCCCTCGTGTCTAGGGCCTTTTCCCACCTAATCCCCACTATTGCAACCAAAACAATGGGGATAACTTAAACTAAATTCCTTGTAAGGGATATTTTTCACTATACCCATGACAGAAATTGCCAAGCCGAAAATTACCTAAAGGAAGGAGTTAATTGTCACATATAACGAACTTCAGGGATTACATTCTATGAATGAAGATTCAGAGATAAGATGGAAATTCAGGTCAAAACTTTGGGGATTTGGTCTGTAATTGGCCCTTCCTTTTTTTGGTGCACAGCAGCAGAGGTAGGGCTCTGTTCATGTGGAATATAGAGAAAAAACAGATTCTGATACACATTTTAAGCTGTATCGTTCCTAGCTTGTTCTCTCTCTCTCTCTCTCTCTCTCTCTCTCCTGTTTATAAGTTATCTGTTTAGAAATTTGCTATATATCTCTCAATCGAGCCACTATACATTATCTATCTTATTGATGCTTCATCTAATGAACAGCTATACAATCTCCTCAAATGAAGCTAAATCATTCTTCGTCTACTGTGTCGCCGGTGGAAAGAAATTCTACAAATTCTTATTTCCTTAAAGATGAAGTCGGATCCCCATTCACACCCAAACATGTTGAACCTACTGCATGTAAGTCATTATGTTCTATTATGGGATTTTGTTCTTCAAACTTTAGAGGGATCTTTTCTCAATTTAGCTGAAGAGCTTCAGTAAAACTAAGTTGCAGTGAACATTCTCTGCAGCAGAAGGCTTCATTCGAGGAAGATCCTACAATATCAGAATAGGCGACCAAGTTTTGCTTCGCTTTTCACCAAGAAACTCTGATTCAACTTATTACTTTGGTGATATGGTAAGTTTATTAAAGAGTTAGTTACAAATTTTGGTGTGAAGTTTGACCTGGATTTCAATTGTTTTTCATAAAGCTTCAATTTTGACAATTCAGTCCGTGAAATTTGGCTTCTGTTGCCAAACTTGGTACTTAGGGTTTCAATCTTAATAATTTAAGCTCTGATTTATGAACTCAATTTCAAATTCACGGGAGTTTCAATCCTATCAAAGAAAAGTCTAAAGGTAGCGCTCGCTGATGTGGCACCTTTTTTCAGCTGGTAGACTACCAGAAGAGCCTAACTGTTATGCAGGACAAAATTTAGGACTGAATTGTTAAAACTGAAACTGAGGACAAAATTTAAATACAGGTCAACCTTCAGGTAGAAAATTTGTACTATTTTATTAAACTTTAATAGCTCTATTCCTTTTCAGTATTGAAGCATGATTTTGTAAATTTTCTGGAAACAGATTGGTGGCACCCTCACCTTTTTTCATGGGGAGGGAGTTCGAAGATGCCTTGAGGTAGAAGCATATTGAGTTGTTTTTGTTCTACTAGCTGATGATTCATGTCTGAAGCATTTCTACACTTTGGCAGGTATCAGTAACATTGGAAACTTCAGAAACAATCAACCAGCGTGTAATACATCCTTCTAGAAAGGGCTCGCCCACAATCACAAAGGTACTTTTTGTATATTGTACGAGCTCATTGATCTCGTAAGACAGATATGAAGATGCTTTCACTGGCCAATTCATTTCTGAATAGTTTGTCCTTGTTTCTTTCGTGTTCTATTTCCGCTTTGTAACAAACTGGTGGATGCTTTCTTAAAAACAATAAGAAATTACTCCTGTTCTGGATTCCCCTTCCCCCCCTTCCTCTTTTTCGCTTTTGTTACGGCATCAGATGCCTTCTCCCTCTGCCTTATGATCAAAGCACAATGCTGTTAAATGTATTTGCTTTTTAGCATCTTGAAACTGAAAGATGAAAAGATGCCAAACTTGTTTACAAATGAAACAAGGATTAAACTATAATGAAAGGCAGTTTGTGAATAAAAAAAACACATGATTGAACAGAAGACATGTCAAAAGAACTAATTATTAGTTAATATTTCTCGGACAGAGTGCAGGTAATTTAAGGTTGTTGAAACAGAACTGTCTTACCGAAATGATCTAAGTATGTTTAAACAAATTTTTAATCTGGGCAAAGGGTTGTCTTAAAGTTGCCTTATATAATTGGGGTTTTCACTTATGCCGTATGTATTTGTTTCTTGATTCTAAACATTAGTGCTCTCCAGTGCTAACTCCCTGTCTTATCTGAATGATTGTGCATTTTTCAATATGTTCCAATTGTGGCATATTAGTTTTTTTGTGATAAAGTTCTCTGTTTCCAATGTACATATTGTCTCTGTTCTGCTGAAACCAAAATCTTATGGATACGAATTAATGAACTAAGTAAACCTGTAGGGAAGAATTTGTTAAAGCTCAGGTTTCTTCATAGCTCAATAGACACGGGCCATATGGCAATTTTAGTTTTGATTTCTGGCGAGTTCTGATTTGTTTCTTAATTTCTGCCTGAGAATTTGTTTTTATATCTTTTTGAGCTCGAACTCTTCTATGAATTGGGACATAGAAGTGATGCAATCGTAATTACTTATTCCGTGTTTAGGTTCATAGCGAGCACCATGAGGTTGTTGCTGATTTACTTCAGACAAGTTTCCTTTTCTCGATTCCTATTGATGGGCCCACGACGTTCTCCACCTCAAAGATTTCGGTACAATGGTATCTACGTTTTGAATTTTTCACTACTCCTGAGGATCTGGACCTGAGAAGGTACTTAGAAATATGCTTGTCATTTGTTTGTTTAAGGAATATTTATGCAGAACTATACATCGTCTTGAAAATAACCTAGTATTTGATGGATTCCTCGTACTTCATTTTTTTTTTCTCTCCGTAGATACGAACACCCTCTCTTGATCGAGCAAAGGGAAAAGGGGGATTGGGTTCTCCCAATATCTGTATATGCACCTCCTTTACGTAGACAAGCTGCAGAGACGAGAAATGAAAGGTCCTTGTCTCTTGGAAATTTGCTTCCTCCTTAAAAGGTATGCCGAACTCTTCAAACCTACAAACCATTTTATCGAAGGGAAAAACTCCAAAAAGCCCGTTGGTGATACGGCTATATTTTGGCCGATAGCTTTCATTTTTGAGTTATAAATGAGACAGTAAAAATGAAAGGAAAAAAAAAATATACAAAGACCCCTTAACTTTAGATCTTTTACAGATCGGCGCCTGAACTTTCAATTTGGGCAACTAGACCCTTAAAACTTAATCAAATAGTTCTATAGACCCCTCTCTTCAATTAAAGTTATCAATTATACAATCGTATTGACCGTATTTATTGCATATAGTTTTATGAAGCTTCAAAACATAAAAAACTCACCTTTTGCATTAACATGTAAAAAAAGTGATAAAAGTTGAAATTCGGTTCAACCTATTTTTTGATCGTCATGCTTAATTATCAAAATTAGAAGAGAAAAAATATATTTCTTTATTCTTTGAAGTTTTACAAAATTTATGTGTCTAACACCCAATCAAAATGGTTGTGTAATTAGTAAAAATTCATATGAGGAAATGGGTCTGTAGAATTGTTTGATAAAGTTTAGGAAATGTCATTGCCGAAATTGAAAGTTTAAACGCCTATTTGCAAATGAGCTCAAGTTCAGGGAGTCGTTAAACGTTTCTCACAAAACGAAACGCCACTGTGCTGTAAATTCGGTAACCTTTCTGATACATGTTTAGATCTTAGATTGTGAAGCACTTTGCTGCATGACATAACATATCTCGAATGGTAAATGATCGGTTGTTTACAAATTTTCTCCCACAAGAGTGTTTGAGCTTTCTTCTTTGTCCAGGCAGAGCGTGATTTGGCAGAAGTCAATTAATCATCAACAGAATGAGATAAATATATGCACATAACCACATTGACTAAATCTAACAATTTTGTCTAGGCTTATCTTTCATTTACGTTGTTGGAACTTGTAAATGTAGCTAGCTCTTTTTTTCTGCAGATGCTAACATTCTCTTGTTCTTGCAGATTCGGTGTGCGCACGTCAATCAGAATACCGAGTGCCCACCAAAATCAAGCATGGGCCGCGAATGGACATTGACAATCCGATCGTTCACAACATTTCCGCGATCGTTTATCAATCGTTCACAACATTTCTGCGATTGTTTCGTGGGGGCGCGCACGCTTATGATTCTGAATGTTGAGGCATTTACCATTCTTGTGTTAGTCCTTGTCTCTGTCAGATGTATTTGGCCACCCCTTCGTTAACACACAATCTCTTTTCGATGCCATACATGCGCGTACTGACGCTGGATAACATTTCTGTTCTTCTCTTTACTGAAACGTACGTGCTGTTGTTACATGTACAAACGAGAATGCCGCCGCAGTTCTAATTTCCTGATCATTTTTGTGTCGACATTGATCTCATTTTTCTTAGTTACTCAAAACTCTGGATTTTGCTGATGCTAAGATTCATCCTTATTATGATATCTGATACTTTGAATCCATCAAATTTATACCTTTTCTTATGCTTTGAAGTTAGAAAATTCATTGTGCAAAGTCACGCCATGAAGCACCACAACAAGAAGTTTATTATAAACTTAGAGTGCGTTTCGTTCGCGCTATCTTTTTTAAGATTTCTAGTAATTCAATAGAAATAAAAAAAATATGACGGTGTTTGGCTAAACGCACTAAGTAAACTAGTTAGTAATATTAAATTTATTTGAAAATGAAATTTATTTCAAAGTACTGATCTCATTTTTTTGAGGGAGGGTGGGTATCTTCATATTAATGAATTAGGGTAATCGTAATATGTCTAATCTCTTTTTTCTTCTTTTTTGCCGATTAATTGATATTATTTTTCTTTACACTCTAACTTCATATCTCTTTCTAAACTTATCTTTTTCTCTCTAAATTTTAACTTTTATTTTCTCTCTCTAAACTAAACTTTCTCTCTCCCTCTTTTTTTTAAATCTCAACTCTCTTACTTCCTCTATTCTCGATTCTATTTCTCTTCCTATTTCTTTAATTATGCTCTCTTTTTCGGATCTATATTCTCTCTTTCTTTTTTCTAAAAAAATGTTAAAATTTTTTTTAGCATTATCTAAAATTAATTAAAAAATAAATAAATTAATTATATATTTTTTATAATTTTTAAGTAATATGACTAAATAATATGACCGTACGAACCAAACACATGAATGCCATATTTTTAAATAATAAAATAAATAAAAATAAGATTCTCGAATATTATTTTATTTCTTATAATCTTTCATAATGCGAACCAAATACGTCCTTAAATTATTAACACAATACCATTATTGATATACAAACAAGCCATAATTAAATTACTCTCTATACTCTATATATTGCCTGGTGCTTCTTTTATTGTCATTAATTCCATGCATGGTTCATCGTATATTTCTTTCATCTCATCAAATACATCAATCAGTTCAATTTAAGTGTGTTCTTGACGGGTACCACAGGGCTCCTGGTGTTTGCTGCCGATGTGGGGGTTATGCGCCGCCGACGGCCGCACCGTCCCCGTCGCGATGGCGATCGGCTGCGACTTTGCCATGCCGGGCTCCACATACCCTCCCGCCGCCTGGCCCCCGACGACATGACAGCCACCGCGGGCGGCAGCAGCAGCAGCGGCAGCGGCAGCGGCGGCGGCAGCGGCGGCAGCGTTGTGGTGGCGCTCCGTCGCCG
Source organism: Ananas comosus (assembly GCF_001540865.1). NCBI lineage: Eukaryota > Viridiplantae > Streptophyta > Magnoliopsida > Poales > Bromeliaceae > Ananas > Ananas comosus. The sequence goes on along the minus strand of NC_033639.1, from coordinate 416,747 downwards.
CCTCCCGTTTGGCGGCCTCGGCTTCGGGGATCCTGTCGTGCTTGTGCTGCTCCGCCGGGTGCGACGCCGTCAGCTTCTCCGCCCTTGCCTGCAGAGCCGCCTGCGCCTTCTCCGCGTCGGCCTTTGCCGACTCCACCGCCCTCTTCCCCGCCTCCATCTTCTTCTAATATATAAGTTCCTTGTTTTGATCCTCTCCCCTCTTCACTATTCTTCTTCTTCTTGTTGTTGTTGTGCAAGCTAATTAAACTACATGCATCTATAGAATTGAACTGAAGCAGTAGCTGGTATATATAAACCTGTAAGAAGGGGAGGGACGAGGACGTGAGGACGTGGCGTGGCATGGCACGTAGCATGCATGGATTCGAGATCGAGGTGACGCGTGTCGGGGACACGTGCGAGGATCCTCTTACGTAGCGAATGTTGGATGGTCACGTTCTTTTTTCCTCAAAACATTATTTCAAATAAAATAATATGGTATTGTTTCTGATTAGGCTTCTAATTATTTCTCACTCACAATATGCTAAAATATATAACATATTTTATAATAATTGAACCCTCTCTCAGCTCTCTGTCACCAAATTACAAAAAAAAAAAAGAAAAAGAGAGAGAGAGAGAGATAGAGTTACCACAAATTTCTCGTAAATTTAAGGAACCTTCTTAACTTTTTATTTATTTATTTAAACTTTAGTCCCTCCTTGATTGTTGGAGAAGGATTTAGATTGATTAGAGTGATGGTACAAAATAGAAAAGTCTAATAAAGTATTGTACTAGTCCAAGTTCAAAGTGGGGCATCATTTGGACTAAGTGGCTTTTGGACTTTTAACATGGGGGGTACAATGTCAAATGCCCTATCTCTTCTTAACATTTTTTTAATAAATTATTCCAAAATAACCAATTTTTTAAAAAAAGGGAAAACTTCGAAAACCCCCATGTGGTTTCGTAGTTTTTCATTTTGTCCCCCTGTGGTTTAAAATATATCAATTTGCCCCTCTGTGGTTTCGTTTTTTTCTTTTTCTTATCAATTTCATTATTTTTTTTTCTTAAATCAGTAATAAAGTTAAAATTAAAGGATACTAAAGTGAATATTTGATAAATCTAGATGGGTATCTGAAGTTTTTTGTATATAATTTAATAAAATATTAACGAAAAAGCTACCCAAAAGATAAAAATAAAACCACAGGGGGGCAATTTGATACATTTTAAACCATAGGGGGTAAAGTGAGAAACTACGAAATCACATGAGGATTTTTTGAAGTTTTCCCAATAAAATAAAGGATTAGCTCCTTTTCTCTCTCTCTCTCTTTTTGGGTAATAATGCTATGCTACCTTATCTTAATTTATATAAGATAATTATTATTTTTTTAAAACTTAAGTTAATAAAAAATAATATTAAATATAAAAATATAAAAACATTCGGCTTCAAAAGAAAATAAAAATATTATTTTCTACCAGTTTTTAGAGAATAGCAGTTCTTTTATTTTATTTAACAGGGTATCAGAGTTGATTTTTAATTCATTCGTTTTGTAAGGTTATGGATTTAATTTTCACCTTTGAAATTAAATTTTCACAATTATATAAAAGGGTTAAATTCTCGTTTTTTATCTTATTTATTAATTTTACATGTCTTTTTTTATCTATCACCGACTTATAGGCTTGCTAAACGTAAAAATATGATATCTGAGCGACTGTGTTTTGAGAAAATTTTAAAGTGCTCGTAGCATCTATTCATCTTTGCATAGTTAGCTATACATCATGAATACTTTTATAAACCTCGTGTGTCCACGTCTGACTTGCACGTGTTAGGCTCGTGTTTGATGCGGACACGCCATGAACGCGCACGGATACTTTTATAAACCTCGTGTGTCCACGTCTGACTTGCACGTGTTAGGCTCGTGTTTGATGCGGACACGCCATGAACGCGCACGGATCCACGATTCATTCTATGAAAATGTATATATATATATATATATATATAGAGAGAGAGAGAGAGAGAGAGAGAGAGAGAATAGAACTTGTGTGCTATTAGGAGGACAGAGATTCGTGCTCCTAAATTATTTTCGATGATGAAACTTTCGAATTGAGGATCGACTCTGTTAGATTTGATTTAGCATATTTAAACTATATAGAAAATAAATTTTACGATTTTTCGATTTTATTTATCTAGTGATCGAAAGGACCAAAAATCAACGATTAAAAATAAAAATCTCACAAAATGTTATGATGTACTATTAAAATTTTCGATTAGAGATATTGATCTTATTGTAGATAATATAAAGAATTTTCTATTAAAATTTCATCTGATTTGAATATTTCTACACCGTTAAACTTACAAACGGCACACAACAACTATTAAAAATTATTGATTTTGAATCATTTCAATTACTTGGTAAATGATATCCAAAATCCGAAAAAATTAATTTCTAAATACTTCAAATACGCTACATCAAGTCTAACGGAACCGATCGTCGATTCGAAAATTCCATCATAAAAAACGGCTATAAGAATATAGAGGCCTTTGTGCTCCTAATAGCATGTAAGTTCTACTATATATATTATTTTATATTTTTCTACACATATATAATGTAGAATGATAAATATTTTGGCTTTTTGATGAATGTGTACAAATTTTTTTGGACAATATAAATAAATTCTGTATGATGAAAAATTTCTTTCCTTCAAAATATATAAATTACTAATAAAAATTTTATTAACTTTCATTCATATAAGAAATATAATAATAGTTTAATAAAAGAGTTAGGCTGGTATACTATCGGTAGCATGGAGGCCTCCGTGTTACCGAGTTGTTTTCAATGATGCGGCTTCTAAATCGATGATCGGCTCTGTTAGACTTGATCTACATTATTAAAAGTATTTGAAAATTAAATTTCATAAGTTTCCGACATCATTTAGCGAGTGATCAAAAGGTTTCAAAATTAATAATTTTAATGGTGGATATGATGCGTTTGTGAATTTAACGGTGTAAAACAATTCAAATCTGATGAAATTTTTGTAGAAAATTTTTTTCACTATTTACAGTAAGATCAATACATGTGATCTTAAATTCAAATTTTTTATCATCATTTTTTAGAAGATTTTTATTTTCAACTGTTCATTTTTAAACTACTTGTTTGATAGGTAAATAATGCCAAAAATTTATGAAATTTAGTTTCCAAATACTTTCAATAGTGTAGTTCAAGTCTAACGGAGCCGATCATCGATTTGAAAGCCGCATTATTGAAAACAACTTGGTAGCACGGAAACCTCCCTGCTACCGATAGTATACTAGTCTAACTCTTAATAAATTTATTATTTGAAATATAACAAATACATATTATTATATTAATAATATTACTTTATTAGCAGTGTCAATGTCGTGTTCTCATCTTCTTTTTTTTTTTAAGTTGTTGAGTCACTATATCTGAGTCTAATCGTATTTCGTGTTCTGTGTCTGTATCGGTAACGCCGAGCTTCTTTCGGATTTAAAAATTGATTATTCTAATCAACCGCCATATAGAATTAGGTGATACTTGTCACTTATTAAAGTAGTAGTAATATGTATGCAATGATGCAATCAATCACTATTCAATGCTTATTTTTTTCACCTATTATTCTCGTTGATACCGACTGCCTCTAGAGCAAAAGGCAAAGGGCTTGGTGGTTGGTGCCCGAGACTAAAGTTCGAATCCTAGTTGATTCATATTTTCAGCTAAGTTTAGTTCTAAATGAAATAAACGAAACGGTTAGCGTGCTACCTATCTCTCAAAAAAAAAAAAAAAATATTGGTCAAGATAACATGACACGTGTAAGAAGATGGTTTGATGAAGAGGATGTTGCTTATTTGGCCCCAACACAAAATCATTTTTAATACTTGGTAGTATTCTTATCCCAATTGGTCACTAGCATGTGGAGTGGAGAGTTGAACCCCATGGCCCTCAACTTGTTGGGTTTGACCCTCAAAGTGGATAATTCAATTTCTTTAAATTTTTTTTAAATTTTTTTAAGATTAATTTCATGTAACTTTATATAAATATATTGAATAGCATACATATTCCTACAAAGTTCAACTTTTTATATTTATTCGTACTAAAGTTCAATGATATTTATATTTGTCCCTCTGATTTTTTTTTTTTAGAAAAAGATAATATATTATCCACTTCATTTATTTATTTTAGAAATAAACTTAGTTGAAAATGTGAATCAATTAGGATTCGAACCTGGGATCTCGGATACCAACCATCAAGTCCCTTGCCACTTGCGTTAGGAACGGTCGATTTGTCCATTTGATTTGTTATTGTTAGATTACTGTTTATTTTTTAACAGAAAATAAGTAAAATAATATTTTCGCCATTATAAATATATCCCTTCAAAAATTTCAACTGTTAGAATTATATAGAAACGTCCTCCCAAAAATCTTTAACGGTCATCTTCTTTCTTTCTACCATAAAAAATAATATAAGAAAGATAAAAAAGTCAATTTATCTTATTCACTAAACATGACTAAATATTTTACCTATGGTTAACTATATTTTTCTAACGGATACTAACAATAGTGGTATATTTAAAAACTTTAGAACTTTTGTAAGAATAAATATGAAAAGCTGAACTTTGTGTAAAGGAAATGATGGGACATGATTTCTGTACAATACTAAGGAGCTGTTTGGTTGCACGCATTTGCAACTGTAGTGCAGTTGCAAATGCGTGCAGCCTCAATTCCTTTGTTTGGTTTAGTGTAGTTGAGTTCAACTGCTGCAGTTCCAACTACACAAGAAGGTCCAAATACTGCAGTTGGAACTACATCCAAATTGGCCGTAGTTCCAACTGCAGCAGTTGGTGAGGGATAGGATCACCCACAAAATAACAATAATAAATAAATAAATAAATAGCTAAATAAATAAATAATATATGTATATAGGTAAATAAAAATACTTGTAAATAAACTCATACTAATAAAATTTTTTAGACAATACAAGCTTTGTGCAAAAAATTAAATTTTTTAAATTTATTTTATTTAAAATATAAATATAGTTTTTTTAAAAAAATTTTATAGAATGTGATCGTGTATGTTAATTTAATAAGTTTTAATTAATTATAATTATTAAATTTGATAAAAAAAATGAGAGAATCGTTTAAATTTTTAAAGTTTGATTTACATATTAAAATTAAATAAATTAAAAATTTTAAATGTGTCGATTAATAAGTTGAAGAATTATTGAAAAATATAAAAATATTATATATATCTACTTATTTATTTATAAATAGTAAATTTAAATAATTAATAAATTTATACAATTATTTTATGTTTAGTGAAGGTAATCTCACCACTCTATCTGAAGAGGTGACAAAATTCATAAATACAACTATCAGCTTCATATTACCAAACAGAAGAAATGTAACTGCAGCAGTTGCAACTGCGTAAAACCAAACAGACTAGGTGTAATTACAACTGCAGCATTTGCAACTGCATATATTTCCAACTACACTGTTTCTACAACTACATCCAACCAAACAGCCCCTAAGTGCAAGAGTTAAAATTATAATAAAGTCACAAATTAACTTAAAGTATAAGTAAGAAATTATAATAAATTAAAATTTGAGCGTTAAAATATCACCTATTTCATAGTTTATAAGAACCAAACGTGCAATTTATCTTTTAATTTTTACTTACTAAATCCCTTTCATAGATATAGATTCTAAATTTGAATCCTGCGTAGGCCTACAAACAACATCTTAAAAGATTCATAGCTATAAATGCAAAAGAAAAAAAAAAAAAAAAGCACTTTAATTTGTGTGTATCTCATATTGGCACATAATGAATTCCACTGCATTGAAAAAATCTACATAAAATAAAAAAAAAGATAATAATGTTCATTTTTCAACTACTGATTATTAAGATTGTCGAGCAATTATACTTTGAACTTAGATCTTAGGTACTAAATCAACTGTATTAGGTATGGTCGATTTACAATCTTTTATTTATAGGCTCTTTAGATAGTTTAGATTAAATGTATTGGGTTGAATTTTAATTTTAAAAAATATTGGGCATAAAAAAAAAAATTAGATGCATGCATTAGTGGGGCAGGAGAATTAAAATAAAATTGTGCATAGACCCTCTCAACTACAAGACATTTTGAAATAGCTCCATTACCTATCATTTTTTTTTATAGTTGAGACATAATACCTTATAATTTTTTAAAATTAAGTAATTTTAATTAGAAAATTTTTAAAAACTTATTAATTTCATTAACAGTTTTACTAACTAGGCCAAACAGTTAATAACTAATAAAATTATTAACTTAATTAAGTATAAAAAAAATTTCAAAATATACGAAATTAGAGGTTGAGGGGTCTCAATCAAAAGAAAAAATACAAAAGAAATAGTTGAGGGGCTATTTTTAGAATAGAAATAGTTGAGGGGGTTTCCGTACAAGTTTACCTCTTATTAATGTATTAACTAAAAAAAGAGTCTTTGTTCGCACACTTCCGATTCCAATTTAGGACACGAACAACTCCTCAAAAAGCCGCCTTTTTTATTCTTTATTATCACCTTTTTTTTTGATTAATTAATAATATTATTGTTGTTGTTTAATCCTCTCCTTCGATAATTCCGGGAACACGGGAGTAATCGAAAGAGAAAAGGTGCGAGCTTTCTCGAGCTTTCTCTCTTGCCCAGAACTTGTTTGATGTATTGTGTGTGTGAAATTTTGATTCTTTTAATTGGTTTTATGGGTTTTTCTTTTGGTTTTTAGCTGTATAATTGAATTGGGTTTTGTTTGTTTTTAGTGGTGATGATGCGGAGATGCGCTTTGGACCTTGTTCGGCGGTGTTCGGACTCTCGGAGAACGAATTATTTGGTAATTTTTGATAATTTTTTTAGCATGAGTATGCAATTTTTGGTTGGAATTGATCAAAAATTAAAACTTTATCCTTTTTTTTTTGACTCTGATTGAGTAAGTTTAATTGTAGAAATGTTTGGTTTTTTTTTCCCCCCTTATTATGTGGGTTTTGGAGTTTGTGGGTAATTTGTAGGATAAAACCCAAAATTTCAGAAGCTACAATATCTCAAATCCCTTTTTTATTTGTTTAATTTTTCTCTTTATTTGCTTGTATTTTGGGTTCTGTTTTATGGAATAATTAGGCCTTTTCCTTCCCAAAAATTGAAAAAAAAAAAGGCTTTTGAGTTTGAAAATTTGTAATGGAGCCACCCCTGTTGCTGATATTTGACTAGAACAGTGTTCTTCTTATTACCATAAAACTGCTTCTTTTTAATTATGAATATCAGTTCAATGTTTCCGCAAAGAGTTAGAAGATCTCAGGATCAATTTGTTAGAGCCAAAATGCTCACAATTTGCCAAAAAAATCAGTGATTTCAATGGAAAAGAAAATAAAAAAAAAAAACTTTGGGGTTGTTAGGTTATTGTAAGATTACTGAATCGAAAATTGTGAGCTGCATTTTAAAGATACATGGTTTTGTTGTTGTAGCCCTTTTGTTTGGTTTCAACTATTTTGTTCTTATTATATGTTTAGCAATGCATAGCTTTTTCTGAACTTCAGCTTTAAGATTGTGTTCTCATTTCATAAAATTTGTGGCCAGGTTGATGCATGTAGACTCGGGTATGGATATAAGCAGAACAATTGTCCCCCACATAGAGGAAGTGATGAATGCGCTTCGACGATTAATAGCCCGAGCTGTTCCAGTTCACAAAGTTACGCAACTTCATGTGCTACATGGCCCGATACACAACCAAGAGAGAACCCCTCGTCTGACATGTTGATCGATTCATTCGGTCGTTTCCACAACTATTTGCGAATCTCATTAACAGAACGTTGCAATCTCCGGTGTCAGTACTGCATGCCGGCCGAAGGGGTCGAACTGACCCCGAATTCCGACCTTCTGTCCCACGATGAGATTATTCGACTCGCAGACCTGTTCGTGAGTTCCGGAGTGGATAAGATTCGGTTGACGGGCGGAGAGCCGACAATTCGGAAAGATATAGAGGATATATGTTTGCATCTCTCTAGCTTGAAGGGATTGAAAACACTTGCTATGACTACTAATGGGATTGTTCTCGCAAAGAAACTCCCGAAGTTGAAAGAATGTGGGCTCAGTGCGATAAATATTAGTTTGGACACGTTGGTTCCTGCAAAGTTTGAGTTCATGACCAGGCGGAAAGGGCATGCGAGGGTTTTGGAGTCGATTAACACTGCCATCGAGCTTGGATATAATCCTGTCAAAGTATGGAGGCTTCTTTTACTTGCTATATTTCTGTTTTATTTTGGTTTCTTAGTGATAAACCATATTCTGTCATGTTTATCTCCATTCATTTTAGAATGAGATTGGGCATTGTTTTTCTTGTAAAAGCTTTTGCATATGTAGCTTCCTAAATTATCTATGTGCATATGTGTCTCTTCAAGGTGCTATTTTGTACACAAAAAAAAAGTTATCCCGATAAAGCACAAAGGTAAATGTGCAAGTAATTATGTGTCTAAAGGCATATATGATAATTTGAAGTTTCGAGGGATGCACATGTAAGTAGAAATTGTTGGAGTTTACATGTATATTGATCTGCTTTTAGAGAAGCAGCTAACTTTTAGATCCTCCTTTTGCTTCAATTACAGGTCAACTGTGTTGTAATGCGGGGAATGAATGATGATGAGATTTGTGATTTTGTCGAACTGACGAGAGAGAAGCCGATTAATGTTAGATTCATTGAGTTCATGCCATTTGATGGAAATGTTTGGAACATCAAAAAGCTAGTACCCTATGCTGAGATGTTGGATAAAGTGGTAAGGTTAGGACTCTGACAAGTACTAAATATCTTCAATTAGAAGTTAGAAAAAAAAATATATATAATGCTTAAATATTCACTTCTAAATTAACTGTTACTTTTTCAGGACATATTCTATTAATTTGCTGATAACAGCAATCACAGCAAAGTCCTTAGAAGTTGAGTTTATACTTAGTAATTCTGTCTATTACATCCATTTGATATTGTCGTTATTTTGGTAATTGATCGAGCAGCGGCAACAATTTAAGGATGTAAGGAGGCTTCAAGATCACCCTACAGATACAGCCAAAAATTTCAAAGTCGACGGACACTCTGGAACTATATCATTCATTACATCAATGACTGAGCATTTTTGTGCGGGATGCAATAGGCTGCGGCTCTTAGCTGATGGAAACTTTAAAGTGTGTTTATTTGGTCCCTCAGAGGTATATTACGCTCTTTTTCATGCACTGTTACCTTCTCATCATGTGATAGAATGATCTTAATGCCCCATGTTATTCTTCGTAATATTATTAATACTTTGGGATAAATTTTATATCTATTTTCAGAAGAGATAACATTTCAAAGCATATAATATTTAATTGGTAGAGTTAATTTCTTTCATCAGGTTAACGCGATAACCGGTGACAAATTTTGCTTATGTTTAGAAATTATTGTGTACACTTCACATTCTTCTTTCTTATTCTGATTTTCTTTTCCTTTCTATATTATTTGTTATAATATATGAATCTGTGCCTTTATAATGAAATGTTACCTGATGTATATAAACTTATATAAACTAATATTCAAGCCTGTGCAACCCTGCAATCCCATAGTTCTCGTACTTTTTATAGTTTAAATCACTTTTGATGTCACATCTCTCTGATGAAGAGCTCTACTTCCTGAGATTCTTACTATTTTCTCCTTGAATGAACTGAAATATTTTGTTTTATATGGATAGAACATTTATGTTCAAAGTAACCCTTATGTTTTTAAGATTATACTTTTATTTTGCATATTTAAATATTGAGATGATATTACTTTAGGCGACATTCATCTTATTTTAAGAAAAAGAAGGGCACCCTCATTTCAAATGTTTTCAGTAACCACGAGAACTAATTCTGTTGGATTTCAACTCTTTAGGTGAGTTTAAGGGATCCACTTCGTGCTGGTGTCGACGACCTCGAGCTAAAGGATATAATTGGTGCTGCGGTATGTGGAAACTTCTACCCATTCATTATACTATCTGAAACATGTCCTCTTTTTCTTTTTTTGATATTTTGAGTATATACGCCTGCAAAGCTATCTACTTACATGCATATCCCCGTAAAATCTTACTACTCATATATATATGCCCATGAAAAGCGTACTTTCTTACGTATACTCCCTTTTACTTATAGAAAAGCTCCTTTCAAAACTTTTTCACCTATGAAATTGATTACTCTTCTCTCTGGAGATAAGGGCATATTATGTGATTCTAGACTTCGAAGGGATATAAATGAAAATAGAGAGTTTACAAGATTAATTACATGGATAGATGATTTTACAGGGATACATATTTCAATCCCCTTCTTTTCAATCAGTGAACATGTCCTGGGAGCTTATGAAAAGAATTTTTTTTTTTTTTTTTTCAATTTAGCATATTTAGCTTGCATATACCTATATAGGTTGAGAATTGAAGGTGCCTTTCTTCTTTTTCAGGTTAAGAGGAAAAAACGTGCACACGCGGGGATGTTCGACATAGCAAAGACAGCAAATAGACCCATGATTCATATCGGTGGCTGAGGTATTTTATCAAAAGTCGAAGCCTTTTTTTATCTACTGATGTTGCGCTTACTGCCTTTCTAGACATGATAAGAGAGACGTGAAGCGAATTTCTTACATGAATGTTTACACACCTACTGTTGATCCAAGAGCGTGAGCTGAATAGTTTTTGTTTAAAATACTGAGCTGGAAATATGTGTCGATTAAGTTAATCATTGTTGCGCTGAACGAGAGGGCAGATTAGAAGTAAATTACTGAAATGGAAATTACTGAAACTGGAAATATGTGCGGCGTCAGTCCAGTACATCAGACCTATCTTCCAAATGAAGAAAGAGTAATGCTGAATGTTTTACGTTCCATAAATTTATAAAGTGGTGGGAAATTAAGTGAACGGCGCGAAATCATGTAGCCATCCAGAAATAGGTAATGTAGAACACAGGCAAGTATTGTATCGCATCGCAATATATAATGTGTTATCTGACAATATATTTACTGTTTTGATAGTTTCTCTCACTAGGAGTTCAGAATTGAAGAGATATGAGTTGCGTTAAATCTTTTGACAAATCCCAGGCCATCAATGATAGCTTCGCGCCCTTTCTGCCATTTCGATTTGTTTAACCTATCGCGACTCTGTTGATTTTATTTCCTTTTGAAGTTGCTATGAATTTAAGTGTCTTTGGATATGTTATGTTTCCCTACTTCCATCTCTTTTAAGTCACTAGCAAAAGCTGATGATTCATTCTGTATGGTATTTTACCTCTCTTTCAGGTTATCGTGGATTCTGAGGGAGCTCCTTTTTTTTTTTTTTCTTTTTTTTCTTTTTTTTTTTCAGGGAGTAAAAGGTTCTGATGCTCTTACAACTACAGTATATCAAAATGGCCAAAATCAAGATTATTTGAGCTCTCACCAACTTGGTGGAAGGTCTTGTTTCCAAGTACACACTGTTTCTTACTTTATCCAAGCTTCTGACATGTAAACTAGTGGGATTGTTTTAAGCTGTAAACTCAAGATCATGTAATGATCATACATAGTAATGTTGTTTTGTCCTTACATGTAATATATACACAAAACTTGGATATCTATATATTTATGTTGGTATTTGGCATCTCTAATGCTGTTTGAGTAGAATTATTTGAAGACGCGGTAATAGCTTAATCGTTTAAATCCGCTTGGCAACTTCATACCAGAACAAAATTAGCCTGGATGTGCTTATTTAGCTTTGCACCACAAAATTGGATAGAATTGCAAATCAGGATGCATGAAATCTCTTGTTTGGAAATGTTAGTGGTTGTGATTTTGTGGATCGTAAACGCTGCCAACTATTCCAAATACACGTGTCGATAAGAAGGGAACATTCATCGCACTTAAAGGTTTTGCCACAGTCATGAATTTTGACTTAAACTCAATCCATCCGGCCGTTTGGCCTTTTGCTGTTAGGTCTATTGTGAACCGCAGCTCTACTCAACTTATTAATCTTCTGGATTTATTGTTATTGAGTAAAAAGTTAGATGTATTTTTGTCAATAATAAATCGCTAACATTCTACCCCTCAACACCTATGCCACTAACTCTAATATTACTTCTGCATCATAAGTGCTGACCAACTATCTCAAAAGTACGTGTTGGCAGGAAGAACATACTTATCATATTTAAGAGCCTAGCCACGGTGCTCACGAGCTTCGAGCTGGCTCAATCCATCTGAATGTTAGGCCTATTGTGAATCGCAACCTCACTCTACTTATGGAACTCACGCAACTCAATTTATTAGTCTTTTGGGCCTATTGTCACAAGCAGAAAGTTGAACTTATTTTAGCCAATAATAAATAGCCAACAAATTTGACCTAATTTCAGATGAATAAAAATGATTTATTTGCAAATCAGGTGATTGGATGTCTGATTTCAAACATCAAAGGTTGTGACTTTTTTCCCCCCCCTTTTTCCTTAAAATCTACTTTAGATACATATCTTTTGCACATAAAGTCGAAGTTTAACTTTTTTGTACATATCCTTAAGGTTATTTAAATATATATTATCATTCAAAGTGTGGGCCTATGTTGATAGTTTATTAAAAGAGGTAGCTTCGTCTCACCTATATATATATAATCTTCCAATTGACTAATAAACATGCATATTAATAAATAAATAACAATTGTAAATTAAATATATTGGTGCTTAATTACTTTATTGAATTACTTTATTTATAAGTTAGAGCCATTGTCACGTTTTCTATATAAACATCACAATTTTTGTGCATCTTTACTTATAGCCATGCCCTCTTTGGTTGTACCTACACTCAATAATTTAATCATATCTTTGCCAAAATAATTAATAATAGTAGTAATAATAATAATAATTAATACTGAGAGCTTAATGCCCAAGTTTCTATTTTTGATTATATTATGCATAATTTATAATCAAATTACGTAAAACTTTTGAATTAGATGTAAATGTGATTAATTTGATATCAAATTGAGGGTTGCACAATTTTATTTTACTTTTATTTATTTATTTATTTATTTTTTGTGTCACAACTTACAAAGTTATCTCAGAGTTTTTGGCCTTTCAATTGGTTTTTCTAATAATAAATGTTTGAGTGATAATGCTTCAGTACAAACTTCTAATCTCAACCGTTCATTTCCCTTTATTGATTTGAAGCTGCCCACTTTTCGCCGTTACTTGATCAAGCAAAAAATTGTACTGAAGCATTATTTGTAAATTTTCATACAGAGGGTTTAAATTTGAATAGTAAATTGGTGAGCTAAATTAAAAATTAATATGTACTGGAGTACAAAACATGACAATTAATTAAAGTTCTTAAGCACAATATTTAGAAGAAAATCTAAACAAAATTAAATCGAATTTAGTGCCGAATTAATAATTCGGTTGAATGTTAGATATAAATAATTAAATTTTCAATTCAATCTCATGTTTGGAAAAAAAAGATGAAAATCATCTCAAGTTAATTATCTAAATATTATACAATTGAAAATTGGGTAATTTTGGGTTAATAAGTACTAATTAACAAACAATTTCTCATCAAATTCAGCCTTAAATCATAAATTTTGAATCGAAAACGTAGCATTTTTGGGAATTAATTAGAATTCTAATTTGATTAAATTGTGGGATTTGAATTTTAAACAAGGAGTAAACATTTAGAAGCCTATATATGTAGGAAGTTCATTTATTAAATGATGAAAAAGCACATCATATTAATACATTGATTGAGAAAAATAGTATGGGGTATTTTTTGACTGAAAAATTGTTTAATTTTTATTCATTTACTTTCAGAAAAAAATAATTTTTTTAGACGCTGATCTTATGTGAAAAATCTCTGTTTTATTTTCTAAATTGTTTTATCTGAGAAACAAAAGCTTAAAAAAAATTATATTTTCCATAAAATACCCTTTTTTTAAAAAAAATATTTTTCTAAAAGCACCCCCTAAACGTGCCAATCTACTTTAAAGTCCAAATGGATTCCATGGAAAAGTTTTACTTCAAACAATGCATTCACATCCACTCCTTTTTTATTTTTTATTTTTTATTTTTTATTTTTTTATTTTTTTTTCTGAGATACATGCATCCACATCCAATTGATAGTGCCCTTGTTCTATCACACTCTGATCCATCAATTCATTTAATTAATGTGTATGTTGGAAACAATTTATGACCTCATTACACAGTGAAACTTGGAAGTGTATTAGTTAACAGATCCATATTTGATAGAGGTAAAGTAAATTTATTAAATTTGATTAAACTCAATCAACAAAATATTATAAGATGTAATGATTAAATTTATTTGTCAGAATCAGAATTATACACTTTCTCAATGAAAATTGGTTTTCCTAAGAGTATTTTACTTGCGACATCGAAACACGCATTTAAATATAGTATTTATGGACATATATATATCGACTTTTATGCCAATTGTGGATAAAATATATTTCGACGCTTTAAAGCGTCAGTATTTTTTTAAATTTTGATGTTTTAAAACATAAAAAAAAATTAAAAATAATAATAATATTTATCATTGATTTGATACAATAGATGATTTATATGACGGCGTTTTTTAAAGTGTTAGTATTTGTTATATTGTAGAGACACTCGAAGAAGTTTCCACCTAAGGTCGTCTAAAAAAGGTCCTTAAATGTGTTTTCTTGTAGTTAACTGCTACATATAAGGCCAAAACAATAGCAATTAATCATATATATATCAGCAACACCCAAAAAAAACAACTTACAAACTCTAAATTCAAAGCTAATTAAGAACGAAATGGAAAACCAATCACACTAGTGACTTTACCTTTCATGTACCCTTTTTTTTTCTTTTCTTTTCTTTTCTTTGAGAAATGTACAGTGAAAAAATGGGGAAAGAAATAGAAGAAATTTTTTTTTTTTTAACAATCATCCCTAATCCCAAATTCAATCAGCAACCCAATCTCCCACCAGAAGAAATTAAATTAAGATCAAAACAAAACAAAAAAGTAAAAGAGACAAAAAAAAGATATATGCAAAAATTGGAGTAATTAATTACTGATCCTCAAAGTAATTAACCCCCAATCCAAAACCCATGCATGCAATCTCCTTAAAATTTAATTCACTACTACTGCTTAATTATGACTAAACATCTATAGAGAGAGAGATGAACTCCTGTGCTTGTGACATCTTAGCCGTCGAATTGTCTCAAGATCTGTGCAGCACTATTAACGATGTGTCCCGTTAAGTCTACTTTACTAGTACTGTACGAACTTTGAGACAGTTCGTCGGCTAAAAAATCACAAGCACAGATGCTCGCTCCTGTGCTTTTAACATATTATTAAGTTGTAACTATCCATTGATCAAATAAGGGAGCAAATGGAAATCACCAAGGCCTTGTAGGAGGAACTGATCATCATCATCATCACCATTTTGATCCTCCTCAAGAGCTCTCAAGAACCCTCTACTCTCCTCCATCCAAAACACCCTCTCCTTTTCTTCTTCTTCTTCTTCTTCTTCTTCTT
Organism: Ananas comosus; assembly: GCF_001540865.1. Taxonomy (NCBI): domain Eukaryota; kingdom Viridiplantae; phylum Streptophyta; class Magnoliopsida; order Poales; family Bromeliaceae; genus Ananas; species Ananas comosus. The sequence continues at coordinate 401,223 of NC_033639.1, read as the reverse complement.
CTTCTACTACTACTACTTCTTCTTCTTCTTGTTTGATCCCTTGTTCATACCATATGCATGCTTCCTCCTCTCCATGAGAGGATGATGAGCTCGGCTCTGAGGCTTCTGCAGGCGGTAGCGGTGGCGGTGGCGGTAGCGGCACAGCGGCGTTCTGGGCCTGCGGATTTCTTGTTCTGGCAGTCTTCTTTGTATGGTGCGGCGCGGCGGCTGCAGGGTCGGGTCCGGTGAGCCGCTGGACGAGGTCGCGGAAGTTGGCGGCGTCGATGTGGATGATCTCCGGGGGGAGGACGTGCCATATCTTGATCTGGGGTTTGCTGATCATGGGCTTGGAGATGGCGCGGGAGTCGCGGTGCACCGCCGCCATCGGAGGAGGACGGTGGCGGCCGCCTTGCCGGTTCATGTTGTTATGGAGAGAGAGAGAGGGGGGGAGAAGAGTTTAGAGGGGAAGGAAGGATAGAGTAGAGGAGGAGAGGTGAAAATTAAGGAGGGAGAGAGAGTAATATAGAGGGGAAGAGAGAATATAGTAGTGGAAAGGGGAGAAAAATAAGGAGAGAGAGAGAGAGAGAGAGAGAGAGAGAGAGAGAGAGAGGAGTGGATGAGGATAGGGCTTTATACTAAGGTTTATTACATAGAGTTGAGTCCTCTTATTTTAAGAGTACAAAAGTATTTGTATTTATAACTTTTAGCCATCAAAATGGTTCAAAATTCATCTAACATTATTAATGATATGTGCCATTAAATTTTTTTTTAGTAGTACTCTATAAAACTTAAGATAATTCAATAGTTAAAAAAGTATAAAAATATTAAATTTTTTTGCTTTTAAACGTACGATAACTCATCTCATTTATATATATATACATGAGGGGAGGGGAGAATAATGAAGGGACATGGTTTGGATGAATGAGGAAGTGGAGGTTGGGGGTGGGGGGATTGGGTTGGGAGCATTATATTTATATGTTTTAAGGGCTTTTTTTGCAAATAGCCCCCTTATAATTTTTTTTTTTAAGATTGGCCCTGTCAAAAATTTATTTGCAAAAATGGCCCTGCTTCCGCCACGCAAGCGCCACGTCAGCGCCACGCGGGCGGGGCTGGGCCAGATGGTTAAGTTGAACACGGTGAACCATTCACCGTGTTCAATACAAAATTTTTGTATTGGACACGGTGAACCATTCACCGTGTTTAATTATTTGTATTGGACACGGTGACCATTCACCGTGTCTAATACAACTATCTCCAACTTACTCATTATTGGGGTATTTATATTGGACACGGCGAATGGTTCACCGTGTTCAACTTAACCATCTGGCCCAGCCCCGCCCGCGTGGCGCTGACGTGGCGCTTGCGTGGCGGAAGCAGGGCCATTTTTGCAAATAAATTTTTGACAGGGCCAATCTTAAAAAAAAAAATTATAAGGGGGCTATTTGCAAAAAAAGCCCCTCTTTGTTTGATTCTTCAGCGATCTTGGAATTAGTTCTAAATAAATATATAGCTGATCAGTGCTACGGATGGACCGACCGTTGGAATTGGCCGATCGGCTCTCTGATGGTTGATCTGGATCAGAATGTGTACGAGCTCAATTCAATTTGGCCACCGACCGTCGGAATTGGCCGATCAGCTCTATGATGGTTGATCTGGATCAGAATGTGTACGAGCTCAATTCAATTTGGCCACCGGTAGATTTGTGGATAAGTTCGATGGATACATGCAAGGGCGGGGACCGACGGTAGGGAGCGGACATCGATTCGTCAGAGGATGATATAGTGATAGGTGGTTCAGGAGGTGGAATAAGTAGAAATGGGGCTGTGAACACACCAGTGCCCATAGCTTCAAGTTACCAACTAGTTTCAGAATCTTCTGGATGCTTCTAACTCAACTGCAGGTTAGGACTGGCTACTCTTAGGGCTCCAGGCAGTCTTCCCTTTCCTTCACTGGCCAGCCTTTTCCACTTCTCTCCAATTTTCATCAAACTTGCATGCCAGCGAATGTCTGAATGTGCTACACGTAATGAGTTCTTTAACGGAATTTGCATATTCACTTCACTGTTTGGACTGCTGCTGCAATAACAGATAAAGACTTCATTTAGAATTCCAAAAAGATTGCATTACGTATGGTAAGAGAGTACGATGAAAAAATATGAGATTACGTTTTGCATATTGTAATGAATCGGTTATGATATTTTTACTGCAGTTCCACTGAAAAATACAAAAGCATATCCGTATTTTTCTTTTTCCGACTCTATTTTATCTATCAGTGTCAGATGAACTTCAATACCAAACTCGCCCAAAATGATGAATGAACTAATAAGACATGCTAAAGACAAATAAACTTAATTGCACATTAGTCCCCAATCTTTTTCTGAACTTTTTTGGTCCAGCCTTTTTTTTTGCAGTAAGGCCTCCAACCTTAAATTTCAGCGTCAGGTAAGTTCCACCATTAAAAATAACATTAACTTTATCACAAATTATTACAAGCCCTATTACTGTACTATTGATCGTACGAAACGCTGGATGCTATCAAATTTTTCGCGTTAAATCTGCTCCTTTGACCATTTTCACCCGTTACATCATACTATTCAACCAACTACCCACTCAACCCTAGGGGACCACTATTATTCTAAACACACATCACTTCATCCAATGGTCGAAAATTTAATAGCACCAACCGCTTGGTACTATTAATTAATAGTATAGTAGCCTAAGTCAATTATCACATCAATACCAATCAATATTTGTCGTATTACTCCCATGTCTGGATCAAACCTTACCACGTGATAATTTTGTTAAAAATTACGATGTTTTTGACAGTAGGTACTAAATTGAAAGAAAAACTAAAGGTTCGGCACCTAATTGCAAGAAAAATAAAAAGGTTAGACAACAAAGTGCAAAGGCATAGTTAACCCAACATTTAGAATTGCTATCTATATTATATGTAAGCAACAAAATGAGGACCCCCTTTTGAAGCTTTCTTAATAGCGTAAATAGGACTAAACAGCAATCAAACACAAGAATTTCAGAAAATTGCTAAGGGATATTTGGGTTCGAAATGTTGCTTCATCAAATCCGCTCTACGTACATCAAATTCAATAGCAACTGATTGTAAATTCGGCGCCAATACAACAAACAAATGGATGCATTCAAAGGACTTGAAACTGGCAACTCAATCATATACTATAATTCCTCAAATCCTTCTTCATCTCCTTCTTCCTCTATCCGTTCAAACTGTGTTCTCCAAATCTCCATCTGCGACATCATGAGAAAAACATATACAACAAAGTTCATGTCAATTCAATTTGTTTATATATAGATATATATAAATCAGACAAGGAACGCAGAAGCAGCTTCATGTGATTTCCCCTTTTAGATCATCGAATGATTTGAAAACAAACTGGAGTGATTAATCTTATATCAAAACATGCTATACACAACAAATGCAAATTGGAGTGCTTTTATTTATTTATTTATTTTTGTTTTGTTGGGATTAGCAACTCTTTCCATGGAAAATGAAGAGAAGCTTCAGCATTCATAGTCCAGAAGGGTAAAACCGACAGAAGTTTCAACCATTCTATGGTGAGGGTTAAAACCTAAATCTGTGTATCCAGAATGATGTTAAAATCCCCCGAGTGCAAAAAAAGTGGGGTAAATGCACCGGAACCATCTAAGATTCACTCATTTGTAGTAGACAGCCACCTAAACTTTCAAAATTTTGTAATTAAACATCTAGATTCATATTTCATCAATTTAAAGCGATTAAAATTAATATAATCAGTCAAGAAAGGATAAAAATCAACTTCTGCACTACAAAACTTCATTTTGATGTCAAATTGATCCTTCGGTAAAGCCCGAATGTGTCCTTTATTATTACTTAATCATTTGACTAATATTACTCGCTTTAAATTGCTAAAATGTAAACCTAGGTGGTCAATTGCATAATTTTGAAATTTCAAGGAAATATAAAAATTTGAAAGTTTAAGTGGCTATCTGCGAACAGGTAAAAGTTCAGGTGGTTGTGGTGTATTTAACCCACAAAATAATGTTACGAAATTACGCTTTATTTCTAGACAGAACAAGGTCCTTTGATGCCACGCTATACCATATAGCCAATGAATGCCAAAATATCAAACTACTACTGATTTAGGAAATCAAAAGAGTAATGGGGAAAAAGATACGACATAAGATAATTAAGAGTCATCATCTCATCAACAGTACAGCATGAAATAGATATCATAAAGCAACCTATTTGTCGCCATTTACATAAACGAAAAGATTTTTAAAGTTTATACCCAATCGTGCGCTGGCCTGGCAGCATGTCATTGGATATAAGGCTATCTTGCTTAAAGCAAGCAGCCCGATCAATTTAGCGCCATCAGCATAGTAAGTGAATTTCTCAGCACGCAAAGGACGAAAATACCCTCTTTCTTATTTTCCTTCCATTCGCTTTATGACTACTTGAAACTTATCAGCAAGCCCAGCCCAAAAAGCATTTCGAAAAAACATATATATATAAATATGGTTTTCTCAGTTTTATTAAGGGGCTGTAAATTAAAGAGAACAGGGAAAATGGAGTCATGGTAATAGGCAACAGTAATGAAATTTCAGGTCAATAAAGGTGAAGAAAAATGAAGTTATGCAAACATAGGTCAATAATTTTTCAATTGCATCACCTGCGCGTCAGATAATCGCAACTGTTCTGCTACGAAAAGTATGCTGTTGGAAGTTTCTAACGGTGCATCCAGACTGAAGTGCATCTCTTTAGCAACCTCCTCGTAATCGACCACACTAACTCGAAAACCATGCGTCATGAAAAGTTTTTCCAACCGTTCCTTTTTTGCCGTCTGCAATATAAAGCATAGCCCCACTGAGCAGCGACATTGAATAAGAGGAAAAGAACATGGGGAAAAGAGAGTGATTTAGTGCTTGTTGGGGCCCAGTTCTAGCACAAAATTTGGCAAACAAAAAAGTTTGGAGCTGCCACAGCAATGAAAAGTTATAATGAGATTCTGAGCCCCAAAAAGAAGCGCACCCATCTGGAGTGGAGTTTCTGCATCTCATAATCTGTTCGGGGGATTTTAATACAGTGCTTCTCTTAATGGCACTACTCAGATACCACTTTATCGAATAGAACTAGACCTTATAGCAAGGGCAAACACGCCCTTAGTTCAATTGGAGAGGATTTTGATGTAAGCTTTAGGGATCATTATTTGTCCGAAAGATCATCTTCCCCTCTTTACAAATCTTGATGGCTGCTGTGTAAGTAGTATATTCTGCATGGAACATAAAATGTTCCGTCGTCTAGTGGACCTAACCATAGATTAACTAAAAGGTTGTTTGCAATGTTGTTTGAGCAGCTGTTTGAAGAAGCACTAAAAGGCTGTTTGCAATGTTGTTTGAGCAGCTGTTTGAAGAAGCACTAACAAAATTTTCATTAAAATTCTTCCCTACTAGCTTCCTGCACCAGCAGAAGCAGAAGTTCCAAACAGTGAACCTCTTTTCTGCGCCCACAAACTACTTTAAGCTTCCGTCCACAACAAAAGCTCCTTGGTTTTTTTTGGTTGCTAAAAGCTAAACTACTGCTTCTTGTAGTAGAGAAGCTTCTTTTGAGAAAGGGTAAAGAGGCACATAAACATACTAGCATAATGATTCAAACCTTGTCTTCAAACTTGTTTCCTTCCAAGCAGGCAGGTAATTCTCCCAGAAAGATGCTCCCTTTCATGGCTAAACTGCTTATAACAAGCAATAAGTCATTCAAGCTGGCCAAAGTCGACAAAGGTAGCCCCTAGAAGGCACCAATTGTTAGTATCCAGAGACCACCAACCCTAAAAAGAGTAATTCAAAATGAAATCCAGGAACTCAATGAATATGGTCTAAGCTGCCTATTGTAGCCCAATGTAACCCAAATCAATAATAAATATTTATCATAGAAAAGAAACTGGAAAGCAAACATGAGTCTTTCTGAACAATAAACCAACTAAAATGTAAAAACTAGAAGGAACCCATTTAAGGAGCTGACAATTGCAGTCGATTTACAGCGTCCATGGGAATCTATATATATATATATATACACACACACACACACTAAAGTCCGTGGGAGAGGCGTGCTGCTCCACACGTGCTTCTCCCACCTCCATTCAACACCCTTTTCAATAATATGTCAACGAATGAGAAGAGAACAAATGTCCAATCAAAATTCTCGACGCAGCTGATGCACCGTAGACCAACTCTAAAATATATTTTTAAAAAACATTTTTGTACTACAATTAAGTTCTTTAAATATTGTATATCACATATATCATATCATATTTTATTTTAAAATACTAATTGTTAAATGTTAGGAATAATTTATAAGATATATTTATACATTTGGTTCATTCTTTTTTCCCCCTCTTTTTCCTACTTAAATGGATAGAATGAATCCTCCTCAATTTTTTGGTGTGCCTGATGCACCATAGACTAGCATGAAGTTAAGATTTTTAAAGCTACTTACGTATAACACATAACTTTTATGCATAAGTTTCTTAAATATTGTATCACATTAGTCATAGAATAATTTCTTTAAAATATTAATCATCAAATATTGCGTGTAGTATATAAGATATATTTATATACCGGATTCGTACAATTATTCTTTTCTCCTTTTCCCATGAATCAATACACGCAATCAATTTATAAAGGGTAAAGAACCCCCCTCAACATTCACCAATTTGAAATGGGCTCTTTAACTTTGTATATTTAATATAATAGCAATTTTGGCAATTATATCCCCTAAACTATATCACATAGTTCAATAGGCTCCTCTCATAAGTGGACTTACTAATTACACAACCATTTCAAAATATTTTTTTAAAAAAAAAACCTAATTTTTTATCTTCCAATTTTGATAAGTAGACATGACGACTGAAGAATAGGTTGAACCAAACTTTCAAATTTTATCCATTTTTTTACATTTTGGAATACAAAAATAATTGTTTGAAGCTTTATAAATACATACAACCAGTGATTATGTAATTAGTAACTTTAACTGAATAGGGGGGTCTATTGAACTATTTGATAAAGTTTAAGGAGTCCAAATGTCCAATTGCCAAAATTTAAAGTCCCGATGTCAATTGAAAATAAAGGCTAGTGAAATTTAAAATGAGTAAATTTTTGAAAATAAAAGAATATCACTAAAGGTATTATGGAACTTCCTCCCACGTCAGCTGAGATGTCAATGAGAGGATTTCAAGACTAAGTTTTCAAAAGTGCACCTCAAGGATGTTAATGGCCAACTTGCTCTCCTATTTACTTTTTTTTTTTTTGCTCCCTCACATCTCACCATTTTAGTAATTTCACATCAAATGTTTCCCAATCCTCTTCCATGCTCCCTTCTCCTGACAGTAATATTATTGCCTAAACCTAGTCTACGATAGACCACCAAACTAATACTAATAAATTTAGAGAAAAAGATATTCCAATATTATTATTTTAATATGAAGTTTTCCAAATGTTACAGGTTACATCCAAAAGTACAAAGTTTTTAAAGTAATATCTTAATAAGTGAACTTTGAAAAATGATCTGTAATGGAATTGGTGCATNGCAAAAAAAGCCCATGTTTTAATTATATACAGATTCTTGCAAATATAATAAATTATAAATATATTTTTATAAAATTTAATTTTTATATATTATTTCTATAAAAGTCATAATATTTTTGAATAAATATATTTGTGATGTCAAAAATATCATTTTACTTATAAAATAGACAGTATTTTAACGGTAACAAATCAGAAGGATATATTTAAAAATATTATGACTTTTATAGAAATAATATATGAACATTAAATTTTATAGGAATATATTTATAATTTATTATATTTATAGAGATATGTATGAAATCAACCCTATTTATATTTATATTTATCTTTATACATATAAATGTCAAAGAAAAAGGTTGAAAAGGACAGGAGAAAGCACTAAGCTTTAGGCAATGCATGCACCAAAAATGTGTGCACAAGGAGATATTTTTCTCTCTTTTATTATTTTGGGTCATTAGTTGCCAATAAATTAATGATGTAAGTTGGCCTCTCCTTGACCTCAATTGCCACTCTATTTAAAGCAGTACATGTCCCTGGAAAATTATGAAGCTACAAGTTTATCTTATTTCTTAGAGCTTCAAAATTAATGTGCAAGTTTGTCCCTGTTGTATTCAACTGATATTTAATGCTTTATAAAGATTTTTAATAATTTGAAATTTTGGGATTCCCATCTAATATAAATGAATAGAAAGAACAAAGAAAATATTAACTTTAACATGTCAACTAATTATAAAGAGGAAGCTATATATTCACAAGTTATAAATATTTAGATAAATATGTTTGATAATTAAAACTTTTGAGGAATAAATATCTAGCTAATTGCACTAGGAATATTGTAACAAAAAATAATGCTTACAATTTTAAAAATAAATAATAAAAAAAGGAATTCTAACACAATAACATCATTTCCTAGATGCATGGGGATAAGGTTATATAAATTAGATTGATCTTACAATGTTTTACATATTCATTGCAATGGTTGGGTATGAGTCATATATATATTAATCCTAAATCAAGCTATGTTAATTAGCCTGGTTAATTAGTTGTTTTTTAACTTATATTGTCAACCCTAATTGAACACAACCCTCTTAATTAATTAAATTTGCCTATATATGAATAATCCAAGAGTGGGTTAGAATAATTTGAATTGGCACAAAGGGACAACTATGTTTAATTTGTCCTTCTCCATCCAATAGACCCAAACAAGACCAACCCTACCAACCATCAAGAGGTGTCACCTTAAGCTTAATTGCTTAAGTCATATATATATATATATATATATATATATATATATATATATATATATATATATATATATATACATATAAATAGCCTGGTCCATCTACAGTCCAATGCCAAAATCCTCATTACTCATCGCATCGATATCCGTGCCGATCGGACGGTGCAGGGACCATCATGTCATCCCCAATATGGCCCATGTACAACTCCATTCTGATGTGGGGCCCATGATGAATAGAACTATTTTGTCGGCCCATGGTCCGGTGGGCCACCACAATAGTAGTCAGATCGAGCCCATGGGCCCCATTTTTCTCTAAATGGGCCAAGAATATGATCTCATCATCATCTAGAACGTTTCCTTTTAGTTCTGTGTCATTTTGGAATTTATATCATTTTGAACATTTTAGAATTCGAATTTTACGATTCTGCGACATCGCTAACCTAATCACCAAATGGTCTCCAATTCATCTTATATTAGCCATTGAAAAATTATCAATTTCGAGACCACTTGAATATTTATTAGGCAAACTATTCCGAAAAATCGCAAAAAAATACGCTTCAGTAGGTTTAATGATGTCCATCGACGATTCAGATGTTCTATTATTGAAAATAAGATAGAAATAATTAAACCATCCTGGTTCTTTTTAAAAGTATTCTAGCTCTAGTCGAGACTTGGTTATTTACGGATATTCTCGACCAAATTCGAAAGACAAACAAATAGATCAAAATCCGATCCAAACCCGGTTCTTAATTTTTGTTTTAGGACTTATTTCAACATATTTTCTAAAACAGAAGCCGCTGTCCCTAGTGCAGGTGGCTACAGGCTTGATCGTCGGCATATGAGATCTCAAGTTTGAAATCTAATTATTTTATATTTCCAGCTAAGCAAGAATTTAAGTGCCGTAGTACGGGATCGTGCCGGAAACTTGCCGGTACGGTACGGCACGGTGCATGCCGAGTCGTGCCGGTCAAAAAAAATTCTTGCGTGCAGACACATAATAGCATGAACTATTTATTTTCTTTAGCAATAAAATATCCTAACTATTTATTATATCTTTTTATCATATCTTTTGAATTTTATTGAGTAAATTACTTATTAATTTAAAGAATAGAGGGTTTTGAGCTGTTTCATTGGCACAGGATCTATATCGTGCCGGTATCTTGTTGGTACGGTACGACACAGTGGATACGGCCCGTACCGACAGACACTTACAATCTTGCAACTAAGTTTATTTCTCTTTAAAAAAAAAAAAAAAAATCTATAGGTGACAAGATTTGGACTCATCCGGATTCGGATTTTTGAGACAGATTATTTGCATGTAATGCTATGTAGTCAAATTTGTCATATCTTTCATTTCTAGACATAGGTCAGTGACAGTACCACATAAATTATCAGAAATTTTGTTTTTTCATCTGTTTTCACTTCACAAGTTCATATTAGATTCGAACTTTGATTAGTACACTCAGATAATAAATTATCAAACATCCACTCAGGTACTAGTTGGATTTGACCATCATTATTAACACTGCAACAATATTTTGAACAGTGAGACTGTTTAATCCGCCATTATCATATGAAACATAAGTCTCAAAGCAACATAAGCGATAAATTTAACAATCTCACTATAATGATAGTTCCTAATAAATTTTTGATCCTTAATTAGCACGAATTAACTAGGGTCATCATCTACTTTTGTTTAAGGTGTTGGGGCTCTAGATTAGATTCCCCCACAACTTTTTTTTAAAAAAAAAAAATTAGGAATCAATTTTCTATAAATGCAAAAGTATGAAAGTTTATTCCAAGAAATAAATCCCACTAAATCAAGAAAGTTACAATATTTTTTGTCTCATTCGATGAAGTTAATTAGACTTGTTTTTTGACTCAAGAAAAGAATAAAAGCTAGCTTATTAATTTTTTAATTAACCATATATAGAGAGAGAATCCAACTAAGATTTAAATTTTTTATAATTTTTCGATATTATTTATCTAGTGATCGAATGGATGAAAATCAATAACTTTAACGATCGATATGAGTCGTTTGCAAGTTTTACAATATATAAATATTCAAATCAAGTAGAATTTTGATAGAAAATTATTTAATAACTAACTAAAGCAAAATAAATATTTCTGATTTAAAATTTTAATATTGTAGTATCACTTTTTGTGGGTTTTTTATTTTCAACGGTTAATATTANGGAAGGCTGGGTTGGGCCGAGTCATGTTTGAGTGGCGTGATGCTAGTTGGGCCGAGTCACAATTGAGATTCGTGGGCGTTGTGTCTACGCGCTTTAAGTGAATTGATTGTATATTTCTAACAACTCGAATTTTTTGGATCAATGATTAGCGTCAATGACCAGACAGTACAAATGCACCGGCATGAATGATAAATGGAAGAACTCGGAACCTCTTAGAATTAAGAGGCTACTTAGGCTTCTTTTGATGACATTTTATTTAAAAGATCAATACGATAAGAAACCGCGCAAGAATAATTTTAATAATTTATATACAACAGCGGGACTATTAATTAATTTGGTTGGGTACGTATAATTATAATATGGAGTGATTAGATATTCATACAATTATTAGACATGTAGTAGTTATATTTATAAATTTTTTTGTTAATTATTTGGTTATTCCTAGTTGGAGTCTGCAAATACAAATCTTGTTTTTTTTTTTTTTTTTGTATCTGGGATGGTAAAGTTACTCCCAATTAGAAACTTCTTTTTTTTGTTGTGTTTAAGTAGGAGGATTTGTAGATAAATTAAAATAACCACTTCAAATAAAATTACTCTCTTCAACTTCAAACATTTCAACTCATATGAGTAATATATACTTATATCCAATTTAGACATATGTATATATATATAATTTAATTAATTGCAACTTTTGAGTTTCATATGTTAATCCACCAAATAGAAATTAGGACACAAGCACGGTATGGACGCTGCTTATTAATATATTGTTTATATATACATATTAAGTATTAAATCTATTAAAATATATTTATATTTCTTATACGAATAGTTGATATGGTTCAAGAAATTTAAAAAATAATTTACACCATATACAATTTATTTATATTGTCCAAAAAAATTTATATGCTTTCATCAGAAAAACCAAAATATATATCATCTTACATTTAGATGCATCATTGACCTACCTCGAAATCCGACACGAATACACGAGGCTTATAAAAGGATCCATGATACATATATAGCTTATAACTTAATTTACTTTAAAATGCTTATACCTTCAATCAAATCTTCTAATTTTTTCTAAGGACGGTAAAGATCAGAATATCATGAGAAAAAAAACTCGGTGATCAGTGTAAATAAATAATAATTTTTAAAAAATATATATATATGATGATAAGAAATAAAATTTGTAAAAGAAAAATAAAAAAATGCCAAATATTCAACTTTAAATACGCAGTATTAAAAGTTGATTGACAAAATAATCTTGGAAAAATGTAGGTGCAAATTAATTAATTAATTAATTACCCAGTGTATTATAAGTAGTATAATATGGGGTGGGGGAGTTAATGGGGGTAGTTATTGGGTACGCGTAGGAGATGTAATTTGATCCGCTTACCTAATAAGCCGCGCCCGCTACCGCCCACGAGGGAGAGACGTTGCGCCGAGATTCGTGATCGTCCGTGCGAAACCGACCGTCCGATCATCCCACCACGCGACGCGCGCCGGCTCCCCAGTACGACGCGGGAGCGCACGAGGCCGCGCCACGTGGCGCCGCGGAGCGTGTTCCCGCCCGCCCGCGTGGATGGCGTGGCGGGAGTGGGTGACGTGGTCGGCCGTTCCGGGCGGGGCCCACCGCGCCAGCTGCTGACGTGGGCCACAGCAGGCGGAGCGCGTGAGAGGGCACGCACGTGGCCACATTTCTCTCTCCTCTTACTTATTTATTGGTTAATTTCATATAGGTCCCTAATAACATAGTAAATTACAAATATATTTCTATAAAATTTATTTTTTATATATTGTCTCTGTAAAAGTTCTGATATTTTCAAGTACGTCCCTGCTGTTAGGATCCGTTAGAAAAAATTAGTTAAACATAGATTAAAATACTTAACTCTAGTTACTTGATGAAGTGAATTGACCTTTTTACCTCTCTTCAATTAATAGTTGAAATTTTTGAAGGAATATATTTGAAAACATTATGACTTATAAAATAAACGGTACCAGAGGGATATATTTGAAAATATTAGGACTTTTACAAGATTAGCCTATGAAAATCGAACTTTGTAGGGATATATTTGCAATTCGCTGTGTTTAATTGCAGGGATTTGTGTAAAATTAATCCTTTATTTATTTATGAAAAAACTTCAAATACTACCCTGTGGGTTCGTATTTTTTTATTTTAGCATCTTGTGGTTTAAAGTGTATTGCTTGAATATATATTCTGTGGTCTTCTTTTTTTTTTCTTTCTGTCAAAAACTTTATAACTCTTTCTTAAATTATATACAAAAAAAACTTTAATTAGATACCCCAACTATGGTTTATCAAATATTCACTTTAGTACCCTATGATTTACTGAATTTTCACTTTAGTAACCTATAGTTTTAACTTTGTCGCTGATTTAACAAAAAAATTAACTAATAGGATAACGAAAAGAGAAAAATAAAACCACAAGGCACTAAAGTGATATATTTTAAACCATATAGTACTAAGGTGTGAAAGTGTGAACTCAGAGAGGTGATATTAATTTTAAGTTTTTTTCTTTATTTATAATAATAAAATATCGTATAAATTAGTTGATATATTTAATATTAATATATTCAACATTGTAGGAGAACTGAAGCTTTTTTTTTTTTTTTTGATATAAGAGTACTTTTCCATTGATTTATATGTATCATTTAAAAGTGTTAGATAAATTTTTCAATATATTAATTAATTAATTAATTAACATCTTATAGAGATGGTGCCATTGTAATTGATCAGAGACCCAAAGCATTTTTCATTTGTTGATCCTCAATTTTTTTTTTTTTAATAAGGAATAACTATTACAAAGAAAACTTTTCGTGTGAGAAACGAGTAATGTTTATAATGATGCTCTAATTGGCGCGTGGTATATCAGTATATTTCCCCATATTTTTTTTTGAGAGAGATATGTAGAATGCTACCCGCTTCGTTTATTTCATTTAGAAATAAACTTAGCTGGAAATGTGAATCAACTAGGATTCGAACTTGGGTCTCAGGTACCAACCACCAAGCTCTTTGCCACTTGCTCTAGTGACGGTCAGTTATATTTCCCCATGTTTATGTGCAATAGAATGCACTGAGCTGTCTGTAGATGAGCAACGAAATCATCCAGTGTACAGAATTTTTTTTAAGAAAAAGATAATAAACTGTCCGCTTTGTTTATTTTATTTTATTTTAAATGAACTCAGTCAGTAATGTAAAACAACTAGTTTCTAAACTTAGAAATTCCAACATCAACTATCAAGTTCTCAGTCAACTGTGCTAAGTACAGTGAAGATATATCCTTAATTTCCAGTTAATAATGATTACAAAACATAAAATTAATTTTTATTTAGACCCATGTGTATCAAATTTTTATGTGGGGATCAATTCCAATTCCATCGATCATTCTGGTGGAGTAGGTGATAAATCATATTGAGAAAGGTAAGGTGATAAATCATAATGATAATAAATGGGAAATTTTTTTCTCAAAAAATTAAGTGATTGGGAAATTTGGAAAAAAAAAAAAAAAAGGTACTTGAATTATCTTATGCCTTGTTGATTAATTGTTCACCAAGGTATATATCTCGTATCCAATTAATCATAATTAAGAGTGGAATAAGCACTTAATTACAAGTTATATATATTCTTCTTATGTATGAATCCGTAGCCAGTTATATATATATATGATAATTAAGGAAGAACATGAGTTATTAATTAGTTGTGAAAACTTGTTAAGGAAATTTATTGAATTTGGTAATTATCAATTATCTAAATTTGACCGAATTCAATAAATCTGCTATTCACCACTATATATATAGCATTAGTAAGAGTTTTATATTTCCATTATAAAAAAAAGAAGAAGAATTTTATATGTAACTAAATGGAGTAATGTCTAAGCATATCTGATCAGGCCTCAATCTCTCAAAAAGATTTGACTAATTAACAAATTAATTAATTTTATAATAAAAAATTAATTACAAATTATATATTCTACTAGTTGAAATAAAATGTGGATTTATAGCCACCAAACTTTTAACAACCTCAATATGTCCTTACAAGTTGTACTAAACACTACTTAAAATGTCCTTTTCGCGCTTTAATTGTTGGGTTAACAAGTTTTACGATTAAGTGCATCTCAAGCTACAATTACTTAGTTGTTTTTTATTAGTTAAGTAGAAGAAGCTATATACACTACAACAGAATTAGGTTATAGGGACACATGTTTGGGACACTTTTAAGAAAGTGTTCTATTTATACTAAAATTTTAAAAAATATCTACTAATGTCTAAATATAGAGCCCAATCCAACAAAAAATAAAAGATTACTCTACTCAACCCACCACACCCAGTCCATTTGGCCCGATTATAAACTGAAAAGAAAAAAAAAAAAGAAAAATCAATTACCATATTTTCTTCTCTCTTCACTCAATTCACTGAACTTCTAGACGAAGAGCCTTTCCTGTCGTCCTCCTCCGCCACCGCAGCCAACAAGATAGAGTTTCGGCGGTTGTTAAATGCTTAAATAAGTGTTGGTAAATTAGCAACACTTTTTTAAGTTATAGTGACACTCTTCAACTGTTACTATATACTTAGCGACCCCACATATAGCAACACTTTTTAAAAGTGTCGGTAATTTTAGCTAGCAGCACTTTTTTGACATATACCTACATTTAAAAGTGTCGCTATAGACCGTTTTTGTTGTAGTGATATCCATTATTCATATTTCAAGCCTAAATCATGCTTAGCGGCTTGTGATGTCATGAAACCTACATCATTATTTGCAATAATTTTAAGTTGAAATTAAAGTCCTCGCAAAAGTTATAAAGTATATACCTAACAGACTTTAGAAAAAAAAAAAAAAAAGCTAAAATGCAGAAAACTTCTAATAATATGTATCGCAATTTGCAGTGTCCTCTTCAAAAAATTGAAAAACAACATCTAACCCAGTCAATATTTGAACACATTTTCTTTTATGTAATTTGCAATAGAATTTGCACAAAAAATGTGACAAAAAAAGGGGGTTAATAAGTGCTAATTAAACAGCTTGAACATTAATGAGGGGGACAAATTGATGTAGATTTTTTTAAAAAATATCTAAACAGAGCAAAATAATGCAATAAATCACAATATTATTGGTTTTATTAATTAAATTAAATATTGGAGGAATTTTTATTTCTGCTTGACTTGAGTTATGTCAATGCCCTTTCTCCATCAAATATGCCATATATATATAACAATAAATTTACATTACATTAAGTAACCAATGGCCCTTAAAAAGTCACATTAGCTATTATTATTTAACAATTTGGTATTAAGATAATAATTATTAATCTTTAATTAAACACCCAGTTGGTTAATTTTTACATTCATGGAATAGGTGGCAACATAATCGTCTTGACTAATATCACTATGTGTATCAAAGCTAGATAATGTTGACAATTAGGATTAATTAACCTTGAAAGGTGATTAAGATTTTTTTTATTTGTTAATTTATACAAGTAATAATGTAGAAAATGCATTGTTCTTTCTAAATTAATTCTAATAATTAAGATAAACCCAATTATATTGGATTTATATGCCACATTAATTTATAGGGCTTGCTCCTGAACAAATTAAGAGCACCTCTTTGGGATGTAAAAAATAAAGAGAAAAACTAGTGGTGAGCTAATATTAATCAATCTATTATATTATTTATATTTTGGTATGGAAAGATATTACTATGCATAGCTTAAAAGTTGAGGTAAAACTTTCTTAAAAAACTATGTGTAAAGCTTCTTTAGTTTTTGAAAATTGCACTTCAAATTTTTAATGCAATCTCTTTCTTATTTCACTACCGTTTTTCTCTCACCTATAATCCTCTAATTATCACTTCTCTCTTATTCCTTAATGACTAGCTACTAATTAATTTGTTAAATTATTTTAGCATTACCAATTTGTTAATTTGAATTATTCAATTACTCCTTGAAGGTAGGATTAAAATCACATAAGTGAAAAAGAAAATTGGAGAAGCTACACACACGTAGTAGGATCGTAGTAGGACATCCTAATTGATGATCGACTTTATTAAATATGATTAACACTATTTAAAGTATATATAAATTAAGACCTTATTTGGCATCATGTTTGTTTTTTTATTTTTTAAAATAGAATTTTGTGTATCAAAATATGCAGAAGTGGACGATGGATTGATTGCAACTATTTCATCCAAAGTATTTACTCGGCAGTAAAAAAAATAAAAATTTGAAAGCAATTTTTTTTGTTTTGGACAAATTTTTTTTTCCTCCAATAAAATTATACAGAATTAGTGTTTAAAAATTATAAATGATTTCTTTTTTGACATTACTATAATGTTTTTATTATGATTTATTAGCCTTGAGATGCCAAAAATATTGAATGTAAAATAAAATAAAATAAATAAAATTATAGAATAGCTGCAGCTGTAGTGATGGTAGTGGGCCTTGTGATAAACAAAGCCCAATTAAGCCCAATTAAGCCCATCAACACTCACTCATCGCGCTCGATTAAGGGTCCACGGGCCGAACAAGTTGGAGTGAAAACACGTAGAGAGACGGTCCTCTGCTTTTCGGTGAAGTAGAAAGCAGAAATGAGATTAAGAATCAGAAACAGAAATGTTTGTCTAGCGCTTTTGATTCTACGGCGGAAAAAAGTAAAAATGTTTTATTGGAATAGTTTATATATATACATTTTCTTTTAATCTAATAACATTAGTGAGATTCGCATTTCTTCGGGTCTCTCTGTCCTGCATAGAAAGGCCAAACGAGACTTTTAGTTGTCCACGCCGACTTGGATGACCAAATTACATTATTTACTGTAGAAAAGTGTAATAGAAAAATGAATAATGCTTCACTTATAAATAAACTTTACAATATTTTATAAATTAGCATACGTGTCTGTATTCAGGTAGTCAAAAAGTGTAAATCACGAGAAGGTAAGCATGACTTATATTTTTAAGTTCGAAATTTAATTGTTTTATAAAATTTATTTATAAGAGTAATACATATAATATAATATTTATGTTTTTTTTTTTTTTGGTGTACAGTTTGATGTTTGCTTTGTTAATGCTGGACCCGGTCCACGCATAATATACTGCCAAAATCCCGGTTCAGGCTCGAACCGTTCGATCCGGTCCGTTCATCTCCGGTCCGCTCGACCGATCCCATCTCGTCGGCGCGAATCGCCGATTCTTTTTCTCCTCGGCGACTTTTCAAGCCGATCTTTTACGCGCTCGCAATGAAAAGTCTCCGAAACCCGCCGTTTAAATCGGCGGCATCAGACGCCGTCCGATTCCGATCAAACGGCCGTGGTGGACTGCGTGTGTCTCGCTGTGGCGGATCACTCTCGACCGTTATTTTTGGATCCAACGGTTACTGCTTTCCAAATCTTGCGGAGCACGACTCTCATCGGCGTGAGGAGCATTTTGGGCATAGAAAGTTTTTTTTTTAATTTTTTTTTTTAAGGAACTTTCCTGATTGGGACACTTTGCAGGGGTATTATTGGAACACAATATGGAGCAAAATGTCTAGAGAGTCCCTGTCTTATGTGATATTGCGGCATAGTCCCTCTTCTCTTAAAATATAAAAATAAAATATATTTATGAGAGCAAAAGTACTTTTGGTTAGTTTATTTTTTTTTTTCAAAAATATTTATACAAATTATTTTTTTGGATTTCATAAAAAAATAGTTTTTTTTTTCCAAATATGTAGAAAAAGGTATTTTTTGTGAAAAATCTTTTTTTGAAAAATAGTGTTTTATAGTTTTTTGATGATTTGGTTTCCTGAAAAATATTTTAAGAAATAGTTTTCTAGCTAAAAAAAGTGTTTTCAGTCTCTTGAGTTTTTAAAAAATGTAGTTTTTTTAGAAAAGCTTCTTTGTATTTTACGAAAAATTCCTTTTTTTTTCAAATATTTATATTTAAAAATAAAATTGTGAAAAAGTATTTTTATGTAAAATTTTATTTTCAAAAAAATAGTTTTGCATTTCGGAACCAAACACTCCTTTATTTGTCGTACTTTTGTTTTCAGCGATGAACATTTACAACAGTATAGATGATAAAGTGAAAATATTCTAGCAATTTTGCAAAAGCAAAGATTAAAAATGAGATTCTGAGACCAAAAAAAAAACTCAAATTTATCTTTTTCTACTTCTATTATAGGGAGAATTGGTTGAAGAGATTTTAACATAATTTTTTTTTTTCCAAACATACCAGCTAGACAATATTTTATATAATAATATTATATCTTACGACACAGTAGAGTAAGAACCTATAAATACTATATCTAATAACAAAACTACATAAACACTACGCTCTGCTGCAGTAGAACAAAATAAGTTCTAAAAATGTATATATTACCGTTTAGTACTTGCCTACTATATAACTTAATTTGTCTTAAAATAATTATTTTTTTATTTTATATTTTTTGTTTATGATCTTGCTTATGCTAGTGTATTTTAGAAGCCAGATGGTCATATGCTTTATTTTTAAGATATGCAAGATAATAATGTGAATAACAACTACTAAATTAAGCAAAAATTAATGCTTTGTTTTGGGTAAACTTCAAATGCCACCCTTGTGGTTTCGCACTTTCTTATTTTAATACTCTGTAGTTTAAAGTGTATCAAGTTAGTGTCCTGTGGTTTTATTTATATCTTTTCGTCAGCTTCTCCATTAATATTTTATTAAATTATATACAAAAAACTTCAGATATCCCACATAAGTTTATCAAATATTCACTTTAGTATCCTTTAGTTTTAACTTTGTTACTAATTTAACGAAAAAAATTAGTGGAATCGATAATAAAAAGATAAAAATGGAATCACAAGCCACTAAATTGATATACTTTAAACCATGATACTAAAGTAAAAAAAGTATAAAACTACAAGGGTGGTATTTTAAGTTTTTCCTTTTTTTAAAAAATTTATTACAAAGTTACAAAACTAGTTTGTAAGATTTCCTACAACAAAGTGGCCTTTGTGTGAAAAGTTGGGGGGTAAAAGTGAAGAATTAGAGGGTCAATTCGCAATATTGAGATAGTACAGGGTCTTCCAAGACATTTCGCACCAACATATGGCGAAAAATACATTAAACCCCACTCCATTTCCAAAATAGTTTAAGCTCTCCTCCTCCTGTATCCACGCCGCTTCCTCTTTTTCCCATCGATTTCCTCTGGATTTTTCCATTTTTAGGTATTTTTGTATCAATTTTACTCCTTGTTTCGATTATGGCATCATATATTTCTCTTGATTCAGAGCTTTAATTTTTTTTTTCCTTTTTTTTTTTCTCCTTGCCAAACCCTAATCCGTTATTCGTTTTGAGGTTTTTGCTCTTTGTTTTTGATGATTAGTGTTTACCATGTGGTTTTTTTTTTGTGATTTTTTGTAGGTTTTTAGGTCAAAGTGCGAAAGATGGCGTTTTTCCGAAGTGTCGCCGCGCTATCGAAGCTCCGATCTCGCCTCGTAAGTGATACTGATACGTGATCTTGATGTTGTTTAGGTTATTTGTTGTTTTACTTTTATTTGCTCGGATCTGGATCATCTTGCAAATTTGTGCTAAATTTGAGCTAAATTTTTAGTACTTTGACTAATTTTAACAACATTTTATTGGCAAACAATTTACATAGCCCCTTGAGTATAAACCATTTCGATTTAAGTTATTTCCATAACCGAATTAAGAATTTTTTGTTGAATCCTACAGTGATTTAAATTTAATTGTTCTAAAAATCTTTTTCAGCTGATGGAGCTATAAATTTTGTTAAATTCAAGGGCTAACTGCTAATTGAACAGTATGATTCTCAATTTAATTTAGAAAAATAACTCAAATTTGAAGCAAACAAAAGTTAAAGCTGTGCCAATTAAAAAAGAAAAATGTAGTTGGAGGGTTATTTAAAAATGGCCTATAGTCGATGATGTCTCCATACATTTTATAACCTATTTCATAGTTAGAGTAGGCAATTTGAGTTTTTTCACTACTATGCTATGTGTTCTTAATTTGTGGTGATTTTAAATGTGGATTCCAGGCTCAGCAATCCACCACATTGGGATCGGTCCGATGGTTGCAAGTGCAGAGCTCTTCTGATCTTGTGAGCTATAATATGCTCCTCTATTGCATTTCATACAACTTTTTTTTAAAAAATTATTTCTCTCCTTGTTAGTTTGGGAATCATGAAGTTTTAATTATCGTTTGCCAAATAGCTCTTTTCTTCTAAATATTTATTGTTTGTTGAATCGCCATGCTTTCCGTTTGACCAGCCTGAAGTGGGAAACCATGCCCACCAATCTACTTTGTTTCATTATAAAATTCAGTGGTCTTCCTCTTGTGATAAGTTGGGGAAGTTGTTTGGGCAGCCGATCATCCACTTGCGATTTCCAGATTTTATATTTGCAATTTACTTTTGGTTTCCTTTCTACAATCCAGGAATTGTTTTTTTTTTTAAACTCCAAAAGATATTTTGTTTTTTCTCCCCCTTTATCACGGTGTTGACTTCTTTTTCTCCTTATATAATGTATTTATATGCAGGATCTTCGTTCCCAGTTGCAAGATCTGATTCCTGAACAACAGGTTTGCTGTTTCCCCGAGTAGATTATCTGGTTTTATGATATACTTTTTTCTTGTCCCTTTCCAATGTTATGCTGTTGAAATGACTGAAATGACTATGAAGACTTGGTAATGCAAAAAGAATGTGACTTTAAAAGTCAAAACGAACAAATGATTTTAGAACCAAAACTCAAGAATTTTATTTGAGAAGCTGCTACGACTCTGTTTATTAATTAAGAACTGATCTTAAGTAATCAACTAAGTCAATTTACTATTGAAGCCTATATTTTTCCAATTTTGATAGATTTTGCGACATAAGATGCAACTGTACGCTCTTGCCGGCATATAGTTTTGTCTTATTTTTGCTGAATTTTGTATCTTTTTTTTTTTTTGAGAACTCTTATCGACATTCATATCTTGATTGATTATGTACAAGAATTTGAATTTTAGTCATATATCTTCCAATTAATTTGGTTGATTGAGGAGAATAAAGAGAGAGAGGACTGGCTGAAAAGTGAAAACTCAGCTCAAAAGAGTCCACTCTAGTTTGAGCGGCGATTAAACGAAGTTGTTTCAATAAATGATGTCTTGTGTGGCATTTAAACTAAATAGAATAGACTACTGGCTGGCTCATGTATGAATCTTATCGATCAAGTATCTTCAGCTGAATGAGAGTCTTAATTCCTTATGTATGCTAATGATACGGCAAATTTAAAAGTGTAAGATGTAGTGGCAGGTATTGGCTGGCAAGAGATTGGTGATGTGGAAATTTGATATTGTTGATGAAAATCGAGTTTTCTGGGAGCAGCATCATCACTCCCTTTTAATATGTTCACTATTTATATATAACTATGCATACACCTTTAAAATTGATATGTAATCTATAAACTCATGAATTGCCTGATATGGATGATGCTAATGAACCAGGTTAACTTTGCCATATATTTGCGTGAAATTTGCAATTTGATTTTAGTATTACAGATAAAGGAACAGACATAACAGATAAATCTGCCCTATTGGAAATAGAAATGAGGTTTGTGGCTTGTTGGGAATTGATCCAAGAGGAAAAAGGAAGCCCCTGATCTTAGGCCAAGTATTAAATATAACATATGAACACAATTACGCTTCAACATGACTGATGCATGGTGGAAAAAAGACATGCTGTCTGACTTGTGACCATATACTACTGCACTGCAGTACATACATAGAATATTGTGCACTTCAGCTACTGTCATGACTCTCTGGTGAAAACTGGTTGCCAAAAATGTAAATGCAAGATGATACAATAAATAGATTGTACCATATAGTTTTTTTCTATATTGTCACTTGATTTTCTCTGGCTAACTTACATTGCCTGCTACAGGAACGCTTGAAGAAACTCAAGTCAGAACATGGAAAAGTTCAGCTTGGAAACATCACTGTTGATATGGTATGCATTTGTCGATACTTAAAAAGTTTGATTATCATATATCAGCTGTCCTGAATAATTAATTTTCGTCACAAGCACATATATACTTGTATAATTGTAGGCATTCATCCCAAGTTCTTGTTTTAACAGGTTATTGGTGGAATGAGAGGAATGATTGGATTGCTGTGGGAGACATCATTACTTGATGCAGATGAGGTGCATTTTCCTGTTAGACCTCATATATTTGTAGCGAAGTGTCACTATGAACTATTGCTGGCATATTTTTTACATAATTACTTTGTCTTTAATCAATTTATCCTGTCCTAAAATCATAAGATAATGGAGAAATTCATAAACTAATGCAATTTATTTATTTTATGATTTTTAGGGTATTCGCTTTAGAGGCCTGTCAATTCCTGAATGCCAGAAGCTATTGCCATCTGCAGTCAAGGGAGGGGAGCCATTGCCCGAGGGTCTCCTCTGGCTTCTTTTGACCGGAAAGGTAATCCGTTAACTTGTTTGATAATTGAGAATGAGAAGACAGTTATTGTGGGTATACTATTTTGTACAGTTTATACTTGTGCAAAGAGGTAACTGATTACCTTGATTACACATCTTGGATTATCTAGGTTTAATTGCTTTGTTGGTGACCTTCTGTATGTTGATCTTTCATTCATTACACGATTAATACCTGACATTCAATACTAACTGTTGTCAGACTATTTGAGAGAACAAAACCTGTTAAATCCATCCGAACAAGTTACCAGTATGTCTCGTGGGTGTTAGTAAATGGTTTTGCAATAGAAAATAGCATGTATATAGAAAGGGAGACTGCATATTCAGTAATGAAAAAAATCTGATTGGAGGATGCGGCATTTGTTTTACTTTGTGTGCCTCGTCATTTTCTTTCCGAGGCAACTTACTTTTCCTGCCTTTATTTCCTTCAATGGGTGTTTGCCTCTATGCCCTGTATCTGCCCTCAGTTTCGTTTACCTAAAGGTTTTCTCTTCCTTTTTTTTTTTTTTGCGCATCAAAAGTTTTGGCTAATTGCTTCTCTTTATGCTAGGTGCCAAGCGAAGAGCAAACTGATGCACTCTCCAAGGAATTGCGTAGTCGTTCAAAAGTTCCAGGTTTTCTATTGGCGAGCTTCATTGATATCTCATAGTTCGGATAAGTAACTTATTGATGCAATGGGTTGCAAATTATAGAAAAATTTATACAACCATTGATTTCTCATAATTTAAATAAAATGATTATATTTTTTTTGAAAATCCATAACTGGATTAAGTGATTTTCATAAAAAAAAATTAAAAATAAACCCTGTATTGCAAAACCAAAAAGGTGGTCACTGTTGAAAAACATGAAAAATCAGTGGATTTTTTATGCAAAGACCCCTAATTAAAAAGAAGTGATAAATTTTCTTTTCTTTTGAAATTTTTTTTAAGGACAGCAGCCAGATGTGTCTGATTTGTCTTTTGGATTTTGGTATCTTTACAACATATATAGTTCAAGATACAATCATAAATATACATTTCATTCTATACAGTTGATATTCTCTAGAAACTCTAGCAAGTTTTGTGGATAAGTATGCTGCCCTTCCATTCTTCCCTTCAACTCCAGCAAGTTTTGCGGATTATCTGATTTTGGATATCTACACAGATCATGTATTCAAGGCAATCAATGCACTTCCTGTTGCTGCTCATCCAATGACTCAATTTGCTACCGGAGTAATGGCACTTCAGGTATATCAAGGCCCATGGCAATGTTTTGGTTGATCCATTAAGCTTCTCATCTGCAAATTATTTGTTCTCAAAAATATATTTATATAACAATCTCTTGCTGTCTTTTACTGTGCCTTTGATTTTTGCATGCCCTCTTAGGGAATCCTCGTTTGTCTTTCTTTTCTAAGCTCAAGTATATGCACATAATAGTTCTTTTTCATTATTCCATATTCTTACTTACTGTAGATTTTTTTTTGGGCAGTTCATAAGATAGTCCAAATTTACGAGTATAGCAAATTGATTTATATGCTAATGGGTCATGTACTGCAACCTAGTCTTACTTTTATGCTACAGCATTATTCTTGATGTATGTTCTCGTCACCTTCTTATGTCAGGTGGAAAGTGAATTTCAAAAGGCATATGATAAAGGAATGCCAAAAGCAAAGTAATTGTCATTATTTCTGCTCTCTCTCTCTCTCTCTCTCTCTCTCTGTGTGTGTGTGTGCAAGTAATCGAAATGCTTGTATGATGAATTTGCGCGGCTTTGGTCATTGCTCCTATAGGTTTTGGGAACCTACTTACGAGGATTGTATGAATTTAGTTGCTCGGCTTCCAGTTGTGGCTTCTTATGTTTATCGCAGGTAGTGTGCATTCTTTATGGCTGCATTCATTTCAGCAACTTTTAACAAGACAGTTGCAGTCCTATGTACATAAATATTTTTGCACCTTACCATCATCTAGTTTGGCATATTTCAGTAAACTATGTTGATAAGTACTCCATTTTGTATGCTATAATTTGAGTGTTGTTATGTTTTTTTTTTTTTTTATGCTTTTAAGGATTTACAAGGATGGGAAAGTTATACCTGCTGATGATTCTCTCGATTATGGTGCAAATTTTTCACACATGCTTGGATTTGATGATCCAAAAATGCAGGAGTTAATGAGACTTTATGTAACAATACACAGGTTACCTTTCTGTCATTGCTTCTAGAATTTTCCCATTTGTATTAATTGGCTTGAATTAAGATTGATGACATTGACTTTTCACATGTAATGCAGTGATCATGAAGGTGGTAATGTTAGCGCACATACAGGTCATCTGGTAAGAGATGCAAGAACGCTAAATCATCTATTTGTATTTGTATCTTGATTACTTCTTAGTAATGTCTTCTAAAAAGTGGTTGCGAGTAGTATATATAATTCCAAATTGTCCTGAAGTACATTAATGTTCTCTAGCAGTTTGCACTAGTCGCTGACTTTTAAAATTTGCTTCACTCTAATTTGCATATTTAAAGATTTATCTTAGACTACCCTTACAATCAAGATAAATTCATTATATTCAACTTTCAGGTTGCTAGTGCTCTCTCAGATCCTTATCTTTCTTTTGCGGCAGCACTTAATGGTTTAGCAGGCCCACTTCATGGCCTAGCTAATCAGGTATTTCCAACCTGTTGTGCTAATTTTCTCCTTGTTCATTTTGTGGTTACTCTTTGAATTGACTATGTCCGCTGTTTCACTAATTACGGTATTGCTGTCACAGGAAGTGCTTCTATGGATCAAATCTGTGGTAGAGGAGTGTGGAGAAAACATAACAACCAATCAGTTGAAGGACTATGTCTGGAAGACTTTAAATAGTGGCAAGGTACCTTATTTGTTTTGCTAAAATATTAGTCGTGCCACTCCATGCATACAAGGGCTTGGTTATCTTTTGAAATAGTGCAAATTATGCAGTAAAGATTGTGAAACCATTTTATTTTCTGTTTTCTTTTTTTAAACAGAAGTTTATATGTATAGGGAGAAAATTTTCCATGTTGAAACAAATAGTTCTTTGTCATTGTTCTTTTATCTCGGTTTTGTTATGTTCTTCTTACTTGGACATAAAGTTGGCTTTGAGGCTTGGATTGAACTTGCAAGATTATGTTTGGAAGACTTTAATTTTAAAGAAGGGCAAACTAAAGTATTTGATTTCCTAAAATATACATATGCTAACTCATGCATCCAATGGCTTGGTTATCTTTTAAAGTTGTCCAAACTGAGCTGTCTTTAGCTAGTGAAACCATTTTATTTTTTCTTTTTCTAAAAGCGTTACAATTATATAAGGAGAAAATTTTCCATGTTGAAACATGACTGTTTTTTGTCAGCATTCTTTTATCTGGATTTAGTTACATTCTATTTATTTTGTCACAAAATTGGCTTTAGAACTTGAATTGGACTTAGGAGCTCTCCTATTGTGTTTCTTATATCTTCCTTTTCAGTACTCGCTAATTTGGAAGCACTAAACTATTGAAACCAATCTTAGGTTGTTCCTGGATTTGGTCATGGAGTTCTACGGAAAACAGATCCGCGATATACATGCCAAAGAGAGTTTGCTTTAAAGCATTTACCTGATGACCCACTTTTCCAGCTGGTTAGTGCTGTAACAATCCCATTTCTTCCTTTGCGTCAGCATCGATCTTGAACAGTTTCTTTTCATCTTTTTTATAGTCATTTGTAACATTTGTATGACTTTTCTTTATAGGTTTCGAAGTTGTATGAAGTTGTTCCCCCCATACTCACTGAGCTAGGCAAGGTAAGTAAAATGTGAATTTTTCTCCATTAACACATATATAGATTTTACTTCTTGTTGAAATGTACCTGAACTGTTACTTTTTCAGCAGCATGTGTATTCCTTTTCATTTTTTTTTTCCCCCTCCGAGAGGATTTCTTATTCTGAAAAGTCCCATGTCAATTTGATCTTGTTGGATGGAGCAGAAGATGGGATCTGTTGACTTTATTATGACATAATGCACTCTAGAATTTATTGTACATTGAAAGATGCACGGGGAAAGATGTTGATAGCATTAGTTTCATGGTTGCTGGTATTAATTGTTGTGGCTTCAAGTAAAGCATGAATAAGTAACCGAATGCTGCTATACGCCCAATAACAAATAATGCAATTATCGTCCCTTCCTAAGTTTCAATTATGAAAAATTTTTGATTATTTTTTATTTTTATTCGGTAAACATTCTTTATCCAGATGACTCAACAAGTTGTATTCTGATCATTCGTCTTTAGACTGCGGTGTTTGTTTGCTATGAACAGTACAGAAAATATAGTTCGTTTCTTTGTTCGTCCTAATAGACCTTTGCACCATAGATGATGAGGATTTATTTTTTTATAGGAATAATTTTTTTTTTAAAGAAAATTTCAATCATGGTAAGGATGTCTCCATGTATTTGCTTTTCTTAATGTCAACCAATTCCTCAATATTGGAGTAATGACCCTACTTTCCCATTACTTGCAGGTTAAGAACCCATGGCCCAATGTTGATGCTCATAGTGGAGTTCTACTGAACCATTTTGGCTTGACTGAAGCCAGGTAAGTTTTCTTCTCCCTACTATCAAAACTCACATTAGATGCGACTAAAATGAAAGTTATAATGGATGCATTGTCTTCTCCCTGTTACCGAAAGCTGCTTCAGTTGTTACACAACTCAGTCGAACAATATCAGAATTTATAATATTTTCTACAGCTATCAGAGTGCCTTTGAATTGTACAAATCATGAGATAACTTTGGTCGAAAATTTCACTCTGCAGGTATTTCACCGTCTTGTTTGGCGTCTCGAGAAGCATCGGAATTGGATCTCAGGTTCTTACTTGTTACCTTCTCTTCTTACTCTTTACTTGCACCGTCTTGAAAACCATCGGAATAGGATCTCAAGTCGCTAGTTTGCTGTGGAGATATCAATGTGGTTCTTGGGTCCTTTTTGATGCTAATGACTCGTTGAAATTTTCCATCTCACTAACATCATCCCTCTTTTGAAATAGATGCGTTTTAAGCATCACAAAGTTGGTGCAGGTGCGACTAAACTGTAAAGCTTAAAGAAAATTTTAGTAAACTCTTAATTCTCTGGTGAAATGATTGATGGGGGAAAAAAAAAAAGTTAAAAGTGATCACATTTGCTAACATCATGCTGTCAATACAGATGGGTTTTTCCTGTTCTATCAAAAGAAAGAAAATGAAAAATAAAACCATGCTGTGGAAGTTCTTTCTAAACAATTTGTAATGATGCAGCTTGTGTGGGATCGCGCCCTCGGTCTGCCGCTTGAAAGACCAAAGAGCGTGACGATGGATTGGCTCGAAAACTACTGCAAAAATGTAGCCTGATTCAAAAATGCCGCGACCGAGTCTAGAGTTGCACAATAACGATTTCTTGTAACAGAAAATAAGAGAACTAGAAGCACTTCTTGGCCTCAATTTTCTTTTACTTTTTGGCTTTTTTTTTTTTTTTTTTTGNGTGACCGAGTCTAGAGTTGCACAAAAACGATTTCTTGTAACAGAAAATAAGAGAACTAGAAGCACGTCTTGGCCTCAATTTTCTTTTACTTTTTGGCTTTTTTTTTTTGGCGGCGATAATAACTGGAGCAGGACGCTCCAATCGATCAGGTAGATATTCGTGTCGACAATCTCATGTTTGTTATTACATTGATCTGGGTAGTGAGATTAATGATAAGTAATTTTTGCCTGTTCTTTTGTACTTAAATTCGGAACTCCACTTGCTCGCAGATTCCGATTTTGTGATGGATCAGGAATTTGGAAAGAAAATTTGTGCCTTTACCTCTGCTCTGTGTATGACATTTCCTCTTGTGTGTTTTCTAGTGTTGTTGAGATTGGTAAATTATGTGAAACAATTATTTGTTCGTCAAAAACTTAAAACTAAAAACTGGTGGGAAATGGATATATATATATTTTTTATTTATATTAGCGTGGTAGGACTCGATCTTAGGATCTCCTATTTTGTTATTATGTGAAATTTTTTGAAATATTTATTATTTTGCAAAAATTTAAGCTGTGAGAAAATAATGTTTTTAATATTGATATTTAATAAAGATATTTCGGAGTTGTATTTTATTAAATGTTTGGCATGGAAAGTATAAAAAAATTATTAAATTTGATTTCAATATGATTGTAGAAACAATTCAGATGTAATCAAAACAATAGAATTAAAGTCTAGGTCAAACTTGAGGAACTAAACATGATGGAGTGAAGCCAGAATACTATTTGGAAGTAAACAGAAACTTTTAACTTCTATTGGTATCATTAAACATGATTTAGAGAATTTAAACATTTTAGGGCTCTAATTTTGAGTATGCGACATTACAAGTGGTCTTAAATTTATTTTATGGAAGCCATTATTAAAATGATCAATTTTGAAATACGGGACCTAAAAAGCTTATAGCTTAGATCAAATTTAACTGCATTGATTGTTGATTTGGATATTCTATCGTAAGAAACAATGTGAAAGTAAACTCAGAAAGCTCGTAGCTAGCCTCGATTAAATTTGACAGCATTAATCGTTGTTTCAGATATTCCATCATTGGAAGGGTTGCAGAAGTAAACGCTCGCGGTTACTTTTAGGAGTGTTTTAACTTTTCATCTTGAAATTTAATTTGAGAGAAGAACTTTCTAATTTGAATTTATTACAACACGAGGCCCAAAGAGTGTGCACAATTTTTTCAACCAAAATAAATAAATAAATAATAAATAAAAGAAGGAAAGCCCTATGCATGAAATCTTATTTCGATATCTACTACATTGATTTTGCATGACCATCCATGAATCTTTTGGGATGAATTGCACCACTAGTCCCCAAACTTTTTGGAAAGTTCAACTATGGTCCTCAAACTTTTAAAATATTTCGTTTCAGGCATAGTTTGGTAATGTGTTTTCAAAAGCAGCAAATTTTAGATTTTAGAAGGTCCAAATTAAAACAAAAAACCACTTTCAATCTCAAAATTTTAGATTTTATGCACCATGCATTTATTAATTGTTTTTTTAATTTTTTATCTCATAATTCAATCCTGATGCCAACAAAATTACAATCTTTTCTATACTTGAAAATTTGACACCAAACAAAAAATATGAAAATCTGTTAATTAGAGACATATGTATTGTAAATTAGGTAATTAAGATAACTAAGGGCTAAACTCAAATAATTCTTAAAAGTTTATTTTCTGAAATGTCAAACTCAAAGAATCATGAGGACCAAAATGAAGTTTGAGTAGAAGTTCAATTCTGGGACTTGTAACACAATTTATCCAATTTTTAGTTATATAAACTACTTTATCTACATTCATATATACCATATGTTGAATTTGGAGGTGGTGTGTGGGTTTGTTAATTATTGAAAGCTCAATCTCTGTTAAGGGTTTAATGA
The DNA here is from genome assembly GCF_001540865.1 of Ananas comosus. Lineage (NCBI taxonomy): Eukaryota > Viridiplantae > Streptophyta > Magnoliopsida > Poales > Bromeliaceae > Ananas > Ananas comosus. Next base: position 370,343 of record NC_033639.1, on the reverse strand, counting down.
AACCTAATATATATATATATATATATATATATATATATATATCCAACATTGGTTATTGAAGTGGGCTTNTCTGAAATGTCAAACTCAAAGAATCATGAGGACCCAAATGTTGTATGTGATCATTTTTTTTCTTTAAAGCTTCTGATTCAAAAGGTTTGTTATTTTTTAGTATCTTAAGATGAAAGAAAATGTCACTTCTCATATATTATACCTTATTTGCCATGAGAAATTTCAATTTAGCTATTGTTGAGTAAAATAAGTACGGCTAGAATATTTCTAGACGTAAATTAAACTATTTACTTCTGCATCGTTTTCAGTCGCAGGATATTCAAGTTAACGAACTTGAGACCAAATGAAACTCGAAAAAAAGTTCACAGTCGACGAACAACACAATTTACCAAATAATACTAATCGAACCAAATATTACAAGATCAGCTTTAATTCAAATTCATGGAGAGGAAACAAAAGAAGAAAAAAATCCCCTAAAATAGTGAAATGTAGTAAAATTTTATGATTGATGAGACAGAAACTACGGTATTTGGGTTGAACAATAATACTGAATTCCACATCTATCCGGCCTAAAGCGTCCGTCTCAAAATATAGTTTTCAGATTGGGTCCACATGTTTAAAATGAACACTTGTATTGAAAGTTATAGTCATTTTATGAGCCTTTGATTTTTTGTACTGAGATGGACCACAAATGTAGGCTGATCCAATTTTTCAATACATCTTGATGTGAAAGAATGTGAGCATTGCTAGATCTACAACCCAAAATAGATTGTAATTCTATAACCACTGCATACAAAGCCCAAATTTTCTTTATATGTAAGTCTTATCAGTTTTTTTTTAACTAAAAATCGAAAAAAAAGATTAGTAAAATCCGAAAATCCTTAGATAATTAATTGCATAGATTACACCTTTTTTTTGATTGTAGGCTTAGCATTTCTCAATGCCAAAAATTACCTCTATCACATTATCTTACAACCCCCCCAACACACACACACACACAAAGAGAGAGAGAGAGAGCGCATAGAAAACAAACCAAAAATAAACAAACTAATGATGTCTAAAAGCACACAATTTTGACAAGGTTAAAGCCATCTCTAATGAATATATAACAACCATATATTAAGATAAACCCAAAGCTTAAAGACCTTTATCATCATAATATATATATATATAGAGAGAGAGAGAGAGAGTAGTACTACCCATACACTCTATAGTTTAGTATAAATCTTATACCTATAATATAGTCTCTTTATGCTCTATATTAACCCATTTGTCTTATCTTTTTTCATTCTCTTTTTTTAACTAAAACTGCAAAGAGATTGTATCAACTCTTAGATCTTAGGGTATAAGTTAGACAACTCATATAATATATTTATATAAAGTTCTCACTGATCACTACTACTCACTAATTCCTCGCTCTCCAACACCCTACTCTTTGCTTAGTTCTTTCCCCTTGCTGTTACTCTCCACCTTCTTCTTCTTCTTCTTCTTCTTCATCTCCTCCGACTTGTTTACCGATGATTTCGTTCTCGTCGATCCACTGACCCTTTTGAACTGCGCCTTGATCGGCGCCAGACTTTTCTGCCGTCGCATCTTGCTGTGCGAGCTCATGTGCCCTCCGAATGCCTGCGCGTTCGGGAACTCCACCCCGCAGATGCTGCACCGAAATATTTGAATGTCTTCGGAGCCCTGTAGGACCTGCCCCGACAGATACGCGTTGATGGCCTCCCAGTTCGGGCCCATCGGGTCACCGCTAGGGTTTAGGTAGCTTTTGTTTTGAAAATCGTAGGTGTTCCGAATATCTGTGCACAACATTTGGTTCATTCGGTTCATGTGATTCAATCCAAAATAGCCCATCAATGGTGAAGGTGGTGGTGGTTGTTGTTGTGGTTGTTGCTGCTCTGGTGAAAACAGCGGTGGCGGGAAATTTACGTTGCATGGTGGAGGAAGGATTACTGTCGAAGTCGGTGCAAACGCAGGGTGGTTGTTCGATGTCGATCGGAGGGGATCGAATAACATTGGTGGAGAAGAGAGTGCGGTGTTGAGTACTGCTGTGTTTTGGTTGACGGGAGGTGTCGATATCAGTGATAAGTTGTTCGGTGGGAAAAAAGGAATTGGTCGTTCGATGTCCATGGAGAAAGAAGCTTCTTTAGGGATGTTTTGGTTAAAGAGAAGCTCGAGTTGGTGGCTAAGATCATCCATGGAGAGAGAGAGAGAGAGAGATGGGTGTGGAATACATAGATATGAGAATTAGGGTTATATATAGAGAGATGGTCATGTAATATTACTGTGAGTGAGGTAGTGCCATTGCCTTCAATGAAGTTCCTTAGAGGTTGTAATTAAAACCTGAAGATTCTCAATGATTTTGTAGATACATGCAACGTTTCATGTATCACTTATTACATGCAAATAGTGTGCACAGTAGCTTCAATTGGTGTGGCTCCAAATTAAGTGTGCAGTTTTCATTACAAACCACTAACAATAACAACTAAGAATACTCAAATTTATCGATCTAACCATAGAAATTATTCAACTTCATGTGTTTATTTTGCAACTTCTTTTTCTTTCTTTCCTTATGACACACATAAAATCGAAATGCTAACTATAAATGCTATCGAAATGCTAACTATAAATACTATTGATATTTTTGTGTCTCATCCGAAATCGATATCTTTAAGGAATTTGGTGATTGGTTTTTTGAAGATTTGCATTTTCTTTCTTAATTAACATATCTAAAAGTTTAATCTTTGATAAAATTTGTTGGTATAGAAACTCTCTTGTGTTGTCTAATATATAGCTTGAATATATATGGTTGGATTGGTGATCAAAGTGAAATTAAAGTGCATATCTAGGAACTTCTTAGCTCTTGTTCAATTACATGCTAAAATGGCACCCAATGTTTCGACATTAAGGGGGATAATCATAGTTGATACAAGACTAGCTAGGGGGGTACCACCTAATTTCCGCGAATATTACATATATCTTCACTGATATTGCGATATATTGGAAATGTACATCAAATTAGTCCAAGATGAAATTAGGCTCATCTGTCCAAAAACATCTAGTAATTAATATTTCTTATATGGTGTTTGTTTTAGAGGATCCTATTTGATCTACTATGGAGTCCCCAAATCTAGTGAATTCTAATGAATTTTCAGTGCATTTTTAGGCCCCTTACTTTCTTGGAAGGTGTTTAATTGCTTTGTCGTGATGCTTAATTTACGCCTTTTGATTTCGTAGTGAGCAAAGGGAATAATTAAGCTAGTTAATTAATAACTTGTTTGCTATGAGAAAGACCTTTAGTTTGAAAATTGTGATCCAAATTTTGGGTAAAGATCATGGTTTAAAGGAATAAGACTTCAAAGCTAGTTATTTCCTTGTAGGATGTTTCTGTAAAATTGTATAATCAAGACCCTCTCAATTATGCATTTGAAATACACTATGAAACTTTCTTTAGTTTTCTACAACACCCTCTCAAATTTTGCTAGATTCCATTTGCGTTATTTCTGTTAGTTAAATTGGGGATATTCGTAAATTTAACCGTATTCATTAGTACTAATTAATAGCTATATACTTGCTTGTTTTGTACACACAACTATAAAAATTCCTGAATACGTAACAACAGATAGCTGATTGAGTTGTCTATAATCATCAGAATAACAAGTTGTTATTCGAGAATCTATTTCAGAATAACATGTAGTGTTGAGGGTACGTTCATACATTATTATATTATACATTATTACCTAAAGTTTCTCTTCATGTTCTAGATTTATCCCTATATACTTTTACTTGAGGTGTAAAAATAGTACAATAAAAAAAAATATATATGTCATCATATACTTTCGATCCAATTCCTTTCGGCTGAATAGTACAATGCGAAATGGGCTTTTAATTAGCTATATATATCTTCTAAATGATGTAGGACATGATTTAAATATATATGATCGACCTGCGAACTATTCAATAACCATATATAATCCAAGTAAGTATACATCTAAACCTTTTGATGATCATTATTAGTAAGAATTGATAAGTTTAGCTGAAGAAAAATGTAACTAAGATGAACAAAATTAAGCAACTGAATTTGTTTTCTCTATAAATGTTGCGGTTTCGACTTCTCTCTTCATAATATTAATGTAACCAATCACTTATTGTAAACATAACATATTCATGCAGAAAATTAACGAACACAAAAGGAAAATTATAGCATGGAAGCAAAGATTATTTCCTCCTTTAAGATCTAAATGAAGACATAAAATATATAACTAGTTAGAGTGATCACCAACTTTGAACTTCACTCTTCATGAATTTATTACTGATCAGCTCCTACCTTTGACGCCACTTTTCTTACTCAAGATCCCTTCTCAATGGCTCTGCATTCGCAACATCGTTGATAAGGTACCTCAACTCTTCATCTTCCTCTTCATCGAAGGCATCTTCTTTCTTCACCTCTTGAGGGACATCAAATTCTTCCAAGTAATTGTTGTCGTCGGTAGTGAAACTTGATTGCTGTTGATCATCAGGGTCTATAGGGCTTTGATGGATCGGTCGCGCCCTTTTTGGTCGAACCCAATTTTCGTCGACTCCGAAATGCGCCTTTCTCGCTTTGCTATGAGAGCTCATATGGCCACCATAGGCTTGAGCAGTAGGAAACTCTATGTGGCATACGCTGCATTTGTACATCTGAGTGGGCATTTGTTTTGCGCGTGCCGCTCCGTTCGAACAAGCCCTCGGAGGAATATCCGAAGTGAGATTCGCACGGTTTGCTGAAGAACCGTAGTTTTGGTTAGGAATATTGATGGGTGTGTTTAAAGGTTGGTAGTGATGCATGTAGTAGGGCAGTTGAATTCTTGGGGCGAAAGGCGCGTTCAGAGAAATGTGATCCAAGTATGACGACCACCGTCGGATAGGGCAATTGTGACAAATGTCACAATGGATGCAAATGTTTCTACAACTTGGAAAAAATGTTGATGAGGGCCCTTGGTTTCTTATCGGATGATTGGTGACACCGAAATCAACAAGGTTAGTAATGTTTGTCGATCTTATATTGATAGGTGAAGATGGAAGGGAAGGGGTTGGCATGAAAACAAACCGATTTTTGGGGCGCATCAAGTCGAATGACCTAAGCACCTGAGTCGACGATTGATCGATCGCGTTGAATTGAGCAACTGGGCTGACGAGAGGGGTGGTATATGTGTACCGATTGCCGACGGTAGGCAAGGGAGAGACGATCGGAGTTGTGTTGATTGATTCAAGATAAGATGAGGTGAGAAGAATCTCTTGAGTGGTAAGTGGCGGTCTCGGGGAGTGATGAGCAACATCCAATGTGCTTGTTTCGCCTTCGAGAGATTTACTTACGCTATTGTTCTCCATTAGAGAGTGAGAGAGTGAGAGAGATGGAGAGTAGGGCGGGGGTCGGTGAGTGTGAGATATTGCAGGGTTTGAACGTGCGAGGGGTACGTATATATTTTGAAATTTTCGAATTCGCTAGAGCTAGTGACAGACAAGCAAAGAGGAAAACATATCTGGCGTAAATTTACTACGAAAATAGTTCATTGGCTTCCGAGACAGTGAGCAATGCTAGTGTGCACACGAGGGCGCATGCGAGCACATCTCATCGACCGTTCATATCTCTCGTATTCGATTGATTTGATGTCAGAACGGCACCAAATTGGTTTGCATAAAGTGGTGGTGGATCGTATGCCCACCACATATGTCGAATTATGCGAGCGGAAGAATTTCTTACCATATTTGCAGTGAATACGAAATTCCTTCTTTTGTCGGTTTCCGATAAAATGTCGCTGGCTACACTGAACTTGACTTGATTTAGTGTGAAATTTATTTTCTTTACAAGTATAAGATTTAATGTTAGAACAAAATGGGGACACCTCAATTTCTTTGAAGAAAAGTGTTCATAATCTTATTAATTAGCTACTCCGTGTCTTGCGTAACGTATTGAATTCTCCGTCACGAAAATTTTCAAAATATACAGTAGAAGGAATAATGCTTTATATCAGTGCGAAATTTGAATTATTTTTTAATTTCTTTTTTTCTTTAAGTTTCTGTGTGTAATGTAGGAAATTGCTAATGCTTCTCGTTTGTTTACTTTAATTTGTGAACATGCAATTGTGAACTCACTTTGTGATTTACTGGTCAAGAGAGATATAAAAGGGAAACTCTTGGCTTGATCAAAGTGCTAATAATACAATTAAGTTGCTAACTCAAGTGCCATCACAAGTCATTTGTGGGAAGGTTTTTATTACAATGCGCATCGATCGACCATATTTGCGAGACAATTAAGCTTATGTTTCATGACAAGTACTAACAAAATGAAGCTCCAACTTTGCCCTAGCTTTTTTCATAACTTAGAATGTATTTTGATCATATCTATCTTAGTAATAAAGTTACACAATATTTGGACATACATTTCGGTTGACATAATCTATCTTAGTAATAAAGTTACACAATATTTGGACATACATTTCGGTTGACATAATCTATCTTAATAATATAATGAGTCCTCGATGCAACACAATAGGCATTTCGGATAGCTTATATGGCGCAAGCACACATTTTTCTCTTTATACAATTCACATATACATAGTTAATTTACCGATCGATCCATCTTTCCAAGGACCTCCTAATGTAGATTTAATTAAGTGTTAAAAGCTAGATCATTTTTTAAAAAAAATTTCAAGTACTAGAGCATTAATGTAGGAATTCTTTTGAATTTAGCAAATCCATAATAATTTTTTCACATAATGGATCGATTTTCAAATATAAACATACCCACCAGTGAGATTTTTTGCTAAAAATTTTATTGATCAGTGCATTAATTCTCAACTGAGATTAAACCTAATGATTAAAATTAGAATAAGTTGTACCTTTATATATAGTTCTTAAGCTTTTAACCAAATTTTCCTTTGGTCCTAGAACATAATTTCAATGTTAATATTTGATACACCAAGCTTTTAAAATTGTTTCATTTAGTCCTTGTTCTCATTTAAAATGTTGTTGTCGTCTACACCTGGTGGCACTAATTCGCGCATGCGCCACACATCTATCGACCTTTGATACCTTCTCATATTTCCATCAATTTTTAAGCTCTTTTCTCAACTTAAAATTGGATGGTTGGATTGAACATATGAGATCGATGGATAGAGTACTAATGAATTTGCGGTGCACAAACACACATATATATATATATATATATATACACACACACACACATCTGCTATAGGCTACGCACATAACTAATCAATGTGTTGGCACATAGATATACCGAAACACCAGGTTTATACAATACGTTTAATTTCTTCTGAGGAACGAAACAAAGCACCTCCAAAAGTTCGGAGTTTTGTATCTCTAACTTAAAATGACCGAAATTGAAACTTGGACAGAAATTTAGCAACTAGCAGAGCAATTTACCTAGTAAAAATGCAACACTTCTAGTAACACTCTAGTGGTCTCACATCAGATGGAAAAGAAGTTCTGATTAGAAATATAAAAGGTCACATATATACTCTAGTAATAATAACCGGACTTAAGTATTTAAGTCGGTGGTTTGGGTTCAACGAGTTTTTATTGCTAGTGGACGGAAGTGTGAGATGAGTCTCCGCTAAGCTAGAGTTATGACAATAGATAGAGCGCGGCTCCCTGGCCGACGACGATTATGAGTGGAGTGCGACTCCGTACAAGATCAGCTAAGGTTAGCGAGATAAGTCTCATATCGTCTAATGCTTATGAGTGTGTTTGAGCCTAACAAAGACATCAGGGCTTAAAAGGGCGGAGGAATATTGTGAATCCCTCAAGATTTGAAATGGTCCTATATATAAGATATATAAGAACTAAGCCTCTCAACTCGGCTATAGCATACTGGATGGTGGTTAGACTTAAAAGGTTAAGAGAGTAAATCATACCAGAGATAGAGTAGAAATAGAGTAATTTTAGGATGGGTGACCACCCCCTAGGAAACGAGGCGTCAATAACTGTTAATTATGTTATTTTAATTTTCTTTTTGGGTACCCTTTTGTCAATTTAACATATATACAAATGGGATATTTTCCAATTTCCTAAAAAAAAAAGAAAAAGAAAAAGAAGAATTTAATTTGTATGCATGTACTCTTTATCTATTAATTCCAAGTAGGTATTTCAATCACTGAATATTAATTGCATCAACCATGTATAAAGAAAGAATTAGGAAACTTATAATTGATAAATTCTTTCAGGAAATACTTTGAATTAATCTTCTTATTTGTGAATATATTCTCATATTTGTGTTGCATGCATCTTCACAAACTCACACCACCATATCTTATTAGAGAAAATGATACAGATATTACCAAATACAATCTAATCTTAATCTAAATTAAATATTATGAATTTTGGAACATCTTATTATTATTATTGTCACCTTTTAACAAATTAAGAGATATAGTTCATTAAGCCTATATTTTGAGCACTGAACCAAGTCCAACTTGTATATGTACCCACTAAACCTTATTGATACCAAGAGAACCCCAAAAGATATAGTCACCTTATATTTATATATAATTATATAACCTTTTTATATGGTTTTTAACTACATATAAATTTCTAATGCATGATCAACTCTTGTTGCACAATCCTTGGACTCCTATAGAGCTTAGGTATCTTCATTTGCATTGCAACATAAATGAGTTGTCGTCGGGGTTCGAACCCGACCGTCGATTCGGAGCTCAGGCTCGGACCGAACCAGGCTCAAACCCATGCATGTTCACTATGTTCAAAGTCATTTAATAGTTTGCAAGCATTAGGAGGCCACCAAACTGCACACAGGAAGGAGATGGAGGAGATCAGGAGGAAACATGGGGCCATGGTTGAGGCTCAAGGCCTATCTCTCGGGCCGTCTACGGTTGTCGATCGTGGGAAGAAAGGTGGTGATCAATCCAAATCAGTCGCTTCTGAGTCGCGGTCACGGATAATGGAAGGATCAAGAGGGGCTGAAGATGATTTGGAGTTGAAATTGGGGAGTGGTGAGAATATTGATCTCACTTTGAGGTTGTGAAAGAAGCTTACATATACATAGTAATCAATTATCATTTCCCAAATAAAAGATAAAAAACAAACTTAACACAGTGTTGTTAGCTAGGGATTGATTTGAATAATCCATACATACTATGTAATGATTTTGGTGCAGGATTTTGTGTCTGTTGGTTTTCATCTGCATTTGGATAACATAGGGGGGTCTTTAATTTTTGGGATCTTTTTTTTCTTTTTGTATGATCACAAATTATAGTGTTTGTTAGTTAGTCACTTACCTCTTTGCTAGAGAGCTGTATATTGGTGAATTATATATGTGATTTTATTTCTACTCTTTTTAAGTCATGCTCTTCAAAACCTATTTAGAAAGGTGCATGGTGATTCTCATGATATGATTAAAAAGAAAAAAACTAGCTAGCATGTATGATAAATCGAATATGACACGATGTTATAATGAGAGAAACCAGATACCGACGTGACTCAAATCCCTCTGATTGTAGAATGATACAACGCAACGATGTGATAAAAGCAAGATAAAAGTGAACTTTTTTAGCATTTAAGATCGATCTTGTAGTAGAGACATTTAGGCGGTCTTCAAAACGACATATTTGATGCGATCATCAGACACGAAAATGACTCGCGAGCCCTAATTGCCACTCTAAGATTGTATCTAGATTGAATATATATCATTTTGAAGAATAAGTAGCTCTCTTAGTTTAATTATAAGGCTTAAACTTCGGAATTCCATGATCCAACTAATTAAGGTCGACAACTAGCTGTTCTAGCAACTACTGCCCAAAAATGTTAGATTTGAATTCTGCCTAACAAATAGAAAAGGCAAGAGAGACGATCCAAACAAGATAAGAAACTCGCGAGAGAGAACTCCAAAATCAACATGATCCAATCTAATCTAACACGAAAATGGCGTACGCGAGCCAACATGATTACCAAGTAATTTATTTTCGTAAGCATCTAAGATTGAGTTATACAACATACAATAAAAGCAAACTTAAGTCGATCCGACTGACTTGATTAGCCAACACCGACGATGCAAACCGCTAATGCGGAGTGCGACGCTTACAGGGGCCATTGCAAATTAGCAGGCCTGAGATGGAGAATTAACTCATAGTGATACTCAATTGAGAAGATCTCAGATGGTGCTCATAATTCATATGCAGTTAAGTGGTGTTTTGGCTTCATTTGGAGGGCTCTATGTATATACATATACATGCATACACGTATACGTATAAGTATACATACATAGACCGATAGAATTATATTATATAAATAATTTATAGATAGTTAAATTTACAAATTGGTCCCATGGTCTAGTGGTCAGGACATTGGACTCTGAATCCAGTAACCCGAGTTCAAATCTCGGTGGGACCTTGCTTTTTTCTTTTTTTTTAAACTCTAAATAAATATTTTTTAAAAAAAGTTTTCAAAAAGAGAAAAGGAACCCTCTTTTACTAATAATTAGCCTTAATTATTGTTATTTTTGCATCTTTTTTTTTTTAACGATTTTCCAATAAAAAAAGAAAGAAACTCCTTGGTTACTACTTAATAGCTAATAAAATTTAGTTTTCAAAAAACAATCATTTTATGACAGACTGTTATAAGCGCAAATGACAAAATTTGGTAGTTGGTATTCGGATCCCAAATTCGAAACCTTACTGCTTCATATTTTCAAAAAAATGAAACTACCTTTCTCTCAACCTTTCTCTTAAAAGGGATAGCATAGTCATAGTACCTTTCTCTCTTAAAAAAATAGCAAATATTATCCTTTTGTTACCAAAATTTAACTAACCATAAGCTAAAAAAACTAACCATCCTTAGTTAAGAGATAAAATGACCGTTTTACTCCTTATATACATAATTTGTATTTAAATGTTGGATTCCATCATCTTTCTCACTCTCTTCTCTTTATCTATGATGACGACAAAACCTATGGCGGCAGTGACATAAAAGACAAGGCCCTAGATCATGGCGAAATAAAATATGCCGCACGTGCCGAAGAGAGAGAGAGAGAGAGAGAGAGAAAGAGAGAGAGAGAGAGAGAGAACAGATAGCTATTTGAATAAATTTGTAAGAATAAAATAATCATTTTATATATCCATCGTTAAAAAAACTAACAGTGAGTCTAATGGCAGAGACATATATAAACAAGCTAGAAATTTGGAAGAATATATTTGCAAACCAGAAATTTTTTGAAAGGATAAATCTTATAACTTAAATTTTGTAGAAATATTTGCGATTTGATACCATTGTAAAAATCTATATGGAATTAATCCCTGAAGAAAAGTCTTTCTCTTTCTTTACAATTAATAGAATTAATTTTTGTAACCATTTTATTCTAAGTAGCAGGTAATCATTTGAAGAGGCTTTGCTTAGAAGCGAAGACATTTTATGACCGTTCATCATGAAGATGATTTAATCAAAGCGACGTGTTACTCTTTATTAAGAAAAAAAAGAGGTGAAATTGTATTAAACTTACCAAAACTTTGGGGTGTTTTGATTTAACTATCAAACCTTTTAATTCTAAATTTTGGCACGTAACCTTTCAATTTGTTTAATTTAAACTATTTGATGATTCTTCTGATACAAAATTTAAGAGCCATTATTTTACTGTTAAAAATAAATGAAGGATTAAATTTTGAAGCGCAAGGATCAACAAACGATTGACGACACAAATCAGATAAATTAAAAGATTATACAAGAGCACTAAAAATTTTCAAGATTAGATAATGTGTAGTGCTACTATACTATCGAAAGCATAAAAGATTTGATGCTTTCGATTTTTTAATCCTTAGATCAAGAATTGTACGGTTAGGATGATTACGATCCCCCTTAGAATTGCGTAGTACCCCTAAAGGGTAGCGTTTGGATTGGGGATAAGGGGCGGAATAATCCCTTATCCCCCTTTATACCAAAACGCTAATTTTCTATCCGAGAATAGTAGTTCTCGATTACCTATAATAACTGGGTATAACTATTCCCACCAAGATCTTCATTTTCTATATATAACTACCCACTATTTTTCTTATTCCATATTATCTATCCAAACGCTATTTTTCTTATCCCCGAGAACAACCAAATTTTCATACAAACACTATTTTTCTTGTCCCCATACTTGTACCTATCTCTGTAATAGTTAGTTCTTGCTTATATCCGAACCAAACAGCGAGCGGTCTCCACAGAATAATAATATTACTCCAAAAATTAAAAATAATTAAAGGAGCTAATCTAAGGATCAAAAAGTCAGAAGCACCAGATTCTCTATATTTCCGATAGTATAGTAGCTCTACTCTTAGATAATTGAATCAACATGGGATAATAGTTTAAATACGTATATATCTTTTTTTTTTATTGTACTTTCTCAAGCGACATAATGCAAATAAATTATGCCTTGAAATTAAAAGACAAATCTGAATATAGTATCGCAGGGCCCAAAGCACTAAACCGAAAAAGTGCTTTCTTGGGCCGCACAAATAATCTTTCTTTTTTACTTCGTCGTTTGATCTTTTTTTATTGCAAGAAATAAATGATACAATATCATCATGCGCGTATAGTGGGTCCATGCAATTACAATAGATGTTGGGGTACCCGTTATATACTTGATGGGTCCAATTAATTAAACGCCGTACACCTCTTTCCTCTCATACTCATCCTCTTCTATCTATCCATTATTATGAGCAAAAACATGTTTTCATGCCGTCGAACTTAGTTGAAAATATGAATCAACTAGTATTCGAACTTGAATTGAGGGTACCAACCACCAAGCTCTTTACCACTTGCTCTAGGGGTATGTTTGGTTGTTTGTAAGTGAAACAATAAAAGTGGTATTTTGACGAAGTGGGATTATTTCGGTTGTTTGGATTATAAAAGTAAACATGTATGCGACTTTTGAAAAGTGAAACCGTGAAGTGGATTATAACTAAAATCCACAACTAAAATCCACTTTTTTAACTTCGGTAAAAAAAATTCCGAAGTCGTTAAAAGTGGACCGTCTACTCCACGCAACTTACGAACCGCATCCAAAAACCTTTTTCCATACCATCTACAAAAAATAAAAAATAACAAATAAACAAAACCACCGTATCTTAACAAAAAAAAAAAAACCAATATTCTTTTTTTAAAAAAAATAAAGAAAGAGACGTGCCTTATTCCATACATCTACACAAAAAAAAAAAAAAAAAAAAAAAAAAAAATTATAATAAAAAAAATCATTTTATTTTTTCATTCTTATATAGAACAAACAATAGAAGTCATAAAAACTGTATTTTTCTTTCACTTTTTGAAACCAAACACTTGAACTCAAAAGTGACTTCTATTAAAAGTCACTTTTTGAAAGTGACTTTTTTCACTTCGATCACTTACGGAAACCAAACATGCCCTAGGTATACGGTGTCCGTGACCAATTATTAAACATTATATATATATATATATATATATATATATATTATCTATATATATATATATATATATATATATATATATATATATAGGCTTAGAGCTACTATCCATTAATAGGATATGAGCATTTGTCCTATCAAATTGTTCTTGATTGATCGAGATTCCAAATCGATGCATCGAAGCCGTTGAAGTTGATCTAGAGTATTTGAAATATCTAGAAATCTAAATTTCATAAATTTTAAAAATTATTTACATGGTTATCAAAAGTGTCGTAAAATCGACAATTGTTTGACGGCCTAATATGAACCGTTTGCTTGTTTAACGGTGTAGACAATCCAAATTGCTTGAATTTTTTATAGAAAATTCTTTATACTATTTAGATAATGTTTTGATAACTCTGATTATGAATTGAGAAAGTTTAACCTCTTATTTTAAGAAGGTTATTCATATGACCGTTCATTTTTTAACTCTTAAAATGAACTTGATAATGGTTTTTAAATATTACAAAATTGTTTCTAAACATTTCTAATTGTGTAGATCAATTTCAATGTGCCGATTATCAATTTGAAGTTCCGATCAATCAAAACGACTTGATAGGACCATGGCTCCAATCCTATTAATAGGATAGTATCCGGACTCATATATATATATATATATATATATATATATATATATATATATATATATAATTGAGCTAAAATACTCTCAAAAGCACCAACCCTGGTGCTTTTGAGTTTCTAACCCTTGGATCTACTCCTTGATTACTAATAACTTTTGGATCGAACACTATTCCACCAACCACCTACCACCACCTACCACCATCATCTCAACCCTACATCTCTCCATCCAATGGCTAAAAACTCAAAGCACCAACCCTTTGGTGCTTTTGAGAGTATTCTAGCTCAACTCTCTCTATATATATAAAGTTTGGCTACTATACTATCGATAGTATCAAGCTCTTGTCATTATTGAGTTTTCTGCCGTTAGATATATCCTTTGATCATTTCTATCCGTTAAATTATACTACTCAAACCAACCACCCACTCAACCCTAGGAGACTACTATTATCCTAACTGCACATCCTTTCATTCAAAGACCGAAAACTCGATAGCATCAAGCGTTTAGTACTATCGATAGTATAATAGCATATATATATATAGAACTAGGCTGGAATACTATCAATAGCACCAAGCTGTTAGTGCTATTAGTTTTTTAGTTTTTGGATTGAAAAATGTGCGGTTAGGATGATGTTGGCGCCCTAGGGTTGAGTGAATATAGGAGTCCGGCTGGGAAACTATCGATAGCACCAAGGATTTGGTGCTATCTGAGTTTTCCACCATTAGATTTAACCATTTGATTATTTTTATCCGTTAGGCTATAGTATTCAACCAACTACCCACCCAACCCTAGGGGGCCAACATCATTCTAACCGCACATTTTTCAATCCAAAGGCTAAAAAACTAATAGCACAAACAGCTTGGTGTTATTGATAATATTCCAGCCTAGTTTTATATATATATATATATATATATATATATATATATATATATATAGAGTGAGGCTACTATGCTTTTGGAAGTGCGGAGTCTTCCGTGCTTCCAGGTTGTTTTCGATGTTGCGACTTCCGAATCGTCAATCGGCTCCGTTAAACTTGATCTAGAGTATTTGAAGTACCTGGAAAATAAAGTTTATGATTTTTCGATATCATTTGCCTAGCGATCGAAATGGCTCAAAATCAATAATTTTAATGGCCATAGTGAGCCATTTGCAAGTTTAACGGTGTAAAAATATCCAAATCACGTAAAACTTTGATGGAAAATTCTTTTGTGAGATCCCTGGTGTTCAGCTCTGGAGGCTTGTCGACAGCTCTGTAGAGTGTCGGGACAGGTCTGAGTCGCGTTGGCGCCAAATAGACGTAAAACGGACTCCGTGCGACGCGAGGGCAGCTTATAGCGAAGAATTCTGCAAACAGCAGCATTCTCTGCTTGCTGTACCGGTACAAGCTTAGTGGCTGTACCGGTACAACCATCGCGCAGAGGCTTAGCAGCTCTCGGGTTGGCTCTTGTACCGGTACAAGAGTTCGTGTACCGGTACAAGATGGTAGGTAGAGGGCTAATTGTGTAATTTCTTGCCCTCGTTTGTATCACCGGCCATCCCTCTCTCTATTTAGTCTTGTGAAGACAGAGAGAGGGAGTTCCTCTGCTACTACTACTACCTCTCTCTCACTCACCATCCAACCTTAGACTAGGAAGGGGTTTAATTGGAGTTTCGTCGTCGACGTCGCGCCGCGGGATCATTCGAGCACGTATTTGACGCCGGGGCATTNATATATATTCTACCATAAACTACTAGCTCATTAATGAAAGGAAACAAGAAAGGAAACAAAGTTAAATTTCACTATTAGTTTTCCACATAAAAAGTCACATTTATGCCGTACTTTACCGCCATCACATTTAGGCTAAAAAATTTAAGACGACTGCTGAATTCAATTATAAAACTTTGGTGGCGTACTAAGCTAACGCTCGAACTTAACACCTTAAATTAGTTGCAAGTTTTACATAATCTAAAACAAAACAAAATAGCTCTTCACCATGAATCACAGTTTGCCTATTATGTAATAATTCATTCGACATATATAAGGTACAAACATACGACACATTTGAATTATTATGGATCATTTTGAATTAGTCATCCGACCTTTCAAAATTTTAATTTTGCTATCCAACTTTTTAATTTATTTGATTTGAGCCGCCAGTGATACTTTGACTTTAAAATTTAAGCTGATTCAATAGTCCAGCTCCAGGGAACATGGCACAATTTAATACCCAAAAGCTCCCGCCCTTTCATGCCACAAACCCGTGAAAACATTATCTCAGTGTAATAGATACTAGATAGAGAGAGAGAGAAGGAGAGAGAAATTTTTTTTTTAAAAAAAAAAGTGCTTTTAAAGAAAACAGTAGTACCCAACAATCCCAATAAAGATAAAGGAAGGTATAGAGAGAGAGAGAGAGAGATTAAAAAAAAAAGTGCTTTTAAAGAAAACAGTAGTACCCAACAATCCCAATAAAGATAAAGGAAGGTATAGAGAGAGAGAGAGAGAGAGAGAGAGAGAGAGAGAGAGTGCCTTCACCTGTATTTTGTTTGTATCTTTCTAGCCCCTTCTTTTTGACTGGAGAAAGGAAATTAGCCCCATTGCAGAGAGACTAAAGAAGTGCTCTTTCCCTCCAAGTCCAAAAACAGATGGGCTTTCTCCTCCTCAAGAGAAGCAGAAGCAGCAGCTTCTTGCTCCTATTCTTCCTCTGTTGGGCAGCAGAAGCAGAAGCAGAAGCAGATGCAGAAGCAGGAATTAGTAACACAAGAGAGAGCTTAGAGGAGTGGAGATCAGCTACAGCAACCTATACAAAAGAAACACAAAGCCCCTCTCTTATTGGTAGCTGTTCTTTTTTTCTTTTTTTTTTCCTATATATATATGAACTTGGTTATGTCTCAGTGACATTACTGTGTTTAAGTTTCGATTCAGAAGTTTCCTTGTAGATATAGATAGGTAGTATAAAGTTTGTGGAATCCTTGGTCATATTATGCATATATATATATTCTCAAGCAAAACCTTAATAAGAGTGGGATTTGAGTTTCTTGCTTTAATGCATTTCCTATAAGAGTTCTCAAATTGGAGCTTCTGCTTTTGAGTTCTCAGAAGATTATCTCCGCTTTGAACCGTAACAAAACCACCATATTGTTGGTTGCCAAATGCATATAACTAGTGCTTTTCACAAGAGCTTTTAGAAAAGCAACTGATATATCAAAAGATTTACTTACCAAAGGTTCTGGTGATTGCATGCTTGTGAACTGGTTGGTGCTTGTTAAGGTGGTGCATGTGGCTTTGGAGACCTGGAAAGATCAATCTATGGTGTGAACACCGCTGGACTGAGCAGCGAATTGTTCAGGAAGGGTAGTAGCTGCGGCGGATGCTTCGAGCTGCGGTGCGTGAATCACATCCGCTGGTGCTTATCGGGAAGCCCTTCTGTTGTCGTGACCGCCACGGACTTCTGCGCTCCGAACTACGGCCTCCCCAATGATTATGGAGGGTGGTGCAACTTCCCCAGGGAGCACTTTGAGATGTCGGAAGCCGCTTTCGTTCAGATTGCAAAGGGAAGAGCCGATATCATACCTGTTCAGTACCGGAGGTAGAGCATTCGGTGCAGCATTCAAATAGCAATCTTTAGTGTCAAATTCCACCATGAGAGCTGGAATTTCTTTTCTCCTGAAAAGACAAAAGTTTTCTTTCTGAATGTGTTTACATCCTCATATAAATAAAATCATGAAACAGCAATTGTGCTTAATATTATCTGATAGCTATGTTTACGACTTTACGCTATTATCACGAAAAGGGGAAAAAAAACAAATTTAACGTTTCTTCTCAATTCAACAATTCGAGACAACAATTCTTTTGTTTCTTCCTTTCAATCCATCCTTCTAATCAGTTGAGGGACTAAAAAGACCAAGTAATGAATTTACTGGAATTATGCAGGGTAAAATGCAAGAGAAACGGAGGAATGAGGTTCACAGTGACAGGAAGCTCCTACTTCCACCAAGTCCTGATCACGAACGTGGGCTCAGACGGAGCGATCACGGCCGTTAAAGTGAAAGGGTCGAGAACAGGTTGGATACCTATGGGGAGGAACTGGGGGCAGAATTGGCAATGCAATGCCGATCTCCGGGGCCAGCCGCTGTCCTTCGAAGTGACCAGCAGCGGAAGAAGCACTATTACTTCTTATAATGTCGCCCCCTTGAATTGGTGGTTCGGGCAAACCTTTGAAGGAAAGCAGTTCCTGCAATAGACACACAGAGAGCTTTTTCCATCTCTGACATGAATAAGCATGTCAGAGAGATGAAGAGAATTTTATGAAGATTCTGTTAAAGAGATTACAAATGTAATGGTGAGAGACAGCTTACAGAACAGAGAATTATTTGTATTCTAGCACATGTATAACAATGACTATTAGTGAAGAAAAATGGAGCTCCTCTTAAAGTTCAAATATCAAAAGATTGGATAGCCTACAAAGAAGCCTGTTGTGCCAATAATTTTGCGCACTAACCTCCTATAAATCCATAATTATGAAAGATTAAAACTCTCTTGATATGCTATTATGTGTAACTAGTGATCTACTGTTTGTGATTTACAAATAAAAAAGAAACAAAAAAAAAAAAAGAGAAAGCCTTCCATCAGCTATGTTATATCCAGCTCTTTTTGTAGTAGAATACAATGGTTATTACACAAGGGCTAAATTTTTATTTTCAGGCCTTTCTAAACTGGAGATCATTTTGACAACTCTTATCTATTTTCTGTCTATCTATCTATCTATATATATATATACACAATTTCATTTGTTTCGATGGAGAGGGAGGATCCGCTTTCTTATAATTTTACATCTAGGATCCAAACTGTATCATTGATAATAATAGGAACCAAACATTATGGCAAGAAAAGGTTTGATTCAGAGGGAGAACAAGGCGAAAAAAATTAGAACAGAAATATCATTTGATTCGCCGATCCTCAAAAGAAAAAATAAGCAAAGTTTCATTGTTGAGTGAAAAATGGGAAATTCAATACACACAATCGCGCGCACACACACATATAAAGTCTTCTGGTGCACGAGACTGTCACAGGCTGCAACCTTTCACCAGATCTTCAAGGCTAAAGGAAGAGGCCTCAAACTTCTAAAAAGTGGTTGAGAGAATTTCTTCTTCCTTTTTTTCATTTGATTAGTTAACTCTCTAATCCTAAGCATAGTCATCTTCAGAAAAGATGGCAAACAAGATTGACAGCAGAAATACTTCAAACTAAGCAAATGAGGGGAAAAAAAAAGGATTTCCAGCATGAAAAGATTAAATAGAATTTCCTAATTAGGAGAGTACTCAAGGTGCAGAGAAAGAGAATTCCGTGTAAGGAAGAAAAGACTCGGCTTACCATGCTATATCATCCTCGGTTTCTGAACACCTCTCTCTGCAACCAACTGAAGGATGAAGCACAAGCTTAGTAGCAAAAAATGTAAATGTAAAAGACAAGAACGATAAAGTAAATGCAAGAAAAAAGAAACTCTCAACGTCCTGTATGACATCACAATTACAAATCTCAAAGAACTGAGTGTCGAAGCATCAAACCATATAGCACAAAGAGTAACCATAATACAATAACCAATGATGCCAACTCGAGAAAGAATACAGCTTCAGCAAATTGGTCAAAAGAATACAGCAGCAACTTTCAGGATCTTTTCAGAAATTTCAACTGAGATTTTTTGGCCGTTGTTGGAAAATTATCAAGAAGAGTGTTAGCTTTCACCCAAAAACTAGAAAGGTTTCACCATTGCAGAGAACATCTACTTCCCAATTACTAGAAAAATCTAACAAGAGAGAAGGAAAATGCAGGACTCTTGCATTAGGCCAAATTTCTAAACTAGAAGATGAAATCAGCAAATGTATGCCTAGATATACAAGAATATTTGGCCCACACTTAGTGAGATAACTATAAAAAAGAATAAAAAATTGTAGTTCTAGTTGGCTTGCTTTTCAACTATATTTACATCACTAGTGGTTCTAAATTTATTCCCGGTTCTATCTTCTATCGCCGTAAACTTGGCCCTGTTTTGGTGCTGCAAAATGGCCAGCTGGTCATTAAAGAGTGAATCCTTCATGTAACGTAGTTGCCGCCACTCTTTCTCCAACAGAGATTCAAGCGCCTCAAAATGTACAATCTTATCCTGGATTTCCTTCATCTGCACAATTATTATGTGGATAATTTCTATTTGGTATCCTCCACAACAGAGGGATGATCAAAGCAAAAGAAGTATTTATTTGAAATTTTGAATTCAAAAGTGGAATGTAGTGTTACCTGGACTTCAACAATATCTGATAATGATTTCTCCACATCTTGTTGCTCCTCCTCGAGCTGTGATTGTGCCTTCGCAGCAGCCTCTTCGAGTAAAGCTGAAAGAAATTGACCATTTGAGAGAAAGGTAAATAAGCGAACTATTGATTTTAATGAAAGAATGGCAAACAGAAGCTTTTGTACTTAAACAGCTAAAGATATCGGAAACAATGGGAGAATAGAAGTTTTAGAACAGCACAAGTTGCTGCAAAACAATTCTGTCAAAACCACCATCCAAACCGCACAAATATGTGAAGCATAATTAGAGACAATACCTTCTACCTTGATGTCATTGGTGAACTTTGACTTCTCTATGTGGACCTTATGCAATGCCGAAATGGCAGCACGAGCTGAAGCTTCAGCAAGATCTGACCCCGCAATACCAGATAAGAAAGCAACCTGATAAAGCATTATTGCAATAGTTCCATTATACACACTGTAGAAGTATTAAAGCAGTACATAAATTGCTTCCACTATGGCAATATTTCACTGCGCCTGGTACTTCTCAAGCTATTTTAGGATCTGAAACTAACAAGAAAAATCTTAAGTACAAAACCTGAGCCATGATTGGATTGCTCGCATCCGCCAGTGGGGTGAGACGCCTTCGCTTCAAACTCTCTCCTCCATGTTCAGCAGCAACTTCATCATTACTTCGGTAAGATCCGTTAGGCCCATTATCTTCCCCATCTTCAATGGGCCGCAAGAATTGCTCTCCAAATGGTAATTTGATGAACCTGACAACGCAGTCCTTCGCAGATCTGCTACCAACATGTTCGGACACCTTTTTCCACTCTTCACCATATTGTACTATGGCCTCAAGTAGGTGAAGGTTTTCTTTGTCAGTCCACTCTGTTTTCAATTCTTCCATATTATCAACCCGTTTGAAGTTACTGAGGCCTGGCCGGTAGTTTCCACGGACATAGCATCTTGAGCAGAGAATAATATCTGCCTGGTTACAGGAAAAAGATGGCGGATTAGCTATAAATCTCATCAAACCATCCAAAAAAACAGAAGCACTAGAAGAACACAAAAGAACTTCTTCCTCGCTGTGAAAACAAAAGCTCAAATGGTTGTCATAAGTTCCTTTTGCAGCTTTTTCTACATCAGTATTTAATCTGAAACATTAGTCACAGCCAACAACTTCCGGTCCAAATAACAAGAAAATTAATGAAAACAGAAACTGAACTGAAAAGATAAATTGGCCACCCTGATAGAATGATGCGTATTACTGAATATCACAATGCAAACTAGGCCACGAAAAGTCGTAAATGTAAACAGGGCTAATGTCCTAATTTTGAGCAGAAGCTAATTGAAGCAAGCATACATTACATTAGAGCATCTCATCAAATGCAATCGAAAGTCAACAAGCTGATAATATCAAAAGAACCCCAAAAATCGAAGAGAAAGAATGAGAAGTAATTTTCTACATTAATGCCCATTCACCTTGAAAAGATGATGAGTAGAGGTGCAGGGAACTAAATATTGCTGGGCAATAGCGATAGGCACATTATAATAAAAGACATGTACAATGGATGCTTTAGTATAATGATTTCTGCTTGACAAAAGCAATTATTATTAATGAAGATATTTTCATTATTATCAACTAAGCCTATTTATAAACATATAAAGCCTATAAAGCACAGAGATGAGAAGGCTCTTAAGCTAACTGGTAGGGTTTTATGACCAGCTATTGTTTAGAATCAAAACCTCTAGAAATTGATGCTAATTCCTAGCTGAAGAAAATTAGGATATATGTGCATAGTCATGAGAGCTATAAGGGCGACTACTAGGTAGAACAGTCTAACGTAATTTGTGCTCTAGGCTTGCGTAATTTTTGGAAGTAACCCTTCCATGAAGTCCCGTAAAGATGAAGATAGTCTGGACAGGGCTTTAAGAGCAAATAATGAAGCACAATCAATGATGAAATTTGACAATTTAGTCTAAGGAAGAAGCTAAATATTTATTCACTGATAAAAAATGCAGCCTTAAGCTAATGCGATGTCAAATGTTTTGGCTTTTAATATGCTTTCACATGCTTTGATAGGTATGCATAACTTATACATACTGATTGAAAAATACAATGCCAACTCATAAAAAATTCATGAAAACTATGAAAAAAGTATGCAATAAAGATACATCTCCCTAATTATACAAGCAGACAACGCATTGAGGTTCGTTCTCACGCAGGGACATGAGACTTTAGATAAATGGTTCTTTATTAGTCTGAAGGAAACTGTTTTGGTTTACTAAATATACTTCCTCTTTCCCTCTTAAGAATGTACCAACTATGTGTGTGTTAGAAATGGCAACTTCTAGGTTCGAGAGGGCGAGTCAAGCTGGATGGTGGGAAATTGATTCTTGAAAACACAAAGGACTTCCAATTGCATATTACTTTACACAAACACATGGAAAACGATTTACAATAATATAGAACTCAGAAGTTGTCTAGCATATCTAGCACTTTAAAACACTAATGGACATGTTGCTTATGTGATGTAATAGAGATCGAGAATATTTAAACCAAAAATGTGTCATATTTGAGTAGTGTAACAAGACAAATCGACATTAAGCAATTCAAGCATAAAGCTATCTAATATAGTAATATATCAAGTGAATACCTACACTGAAATTTTGTCTAGAGCCTTTCATCAGTTCATGTTTATTTTGTGCATGAACTAACAACAAAGAGTTTAAGATAATCACTGACGAAGACGACCTTATCAGTGGTGAAGCATGTGAGGCCGCAAACGGATCGGCAATTGGTGCAGAGCCTCTTAGGGCCCTCCTTCCTCTCTGCAGTTTCCCCTTCTTCTTCCTCCTTTGCTGCTGCTGCCTCTCGCCTCTCCTTCGGCTTCGCCGAGGGCGTGTAGTTGATCAGACCCCACTCCTCGAGGAAATCAAAGACGCGCCGCACCGATCCGACATCGCCGATCAGCCCCCGGCGCGCCTCAGTGAACGTGAGCTTCCTCCACGGCTGCGCCCTGAATTGCCTGATGATCGAATCCCTGTAGTACTTGTACACGCTAGGGTTCCTCGAAGAAAACCTCCCGTCGAAGAACTCTGGGAGGAGCCTCCGCTCGGTCTCGTGGATCTCGTCCCACGAGAACCACCCTGGCGTAATCGGAGTAAACTTAGCAGGGGCTAGGGTTTGGGGAAGGTGAGATTAGGGTTTGTGGTCGGAGGAGAGCTTACCGGAGCAGCTGGGGATGGTGATGGTGTAGGATACGGCGGCGGCGGCGGCCGCGGCGGCGACGATGGGGGTTGAATCTGCGGCGGCCTCGGCGGCGTGTACCTCCGATTTGACGGCGGAGGTCGACGGAGTGTGCGGCGACTGCGGCGGCGGAGGTGGAGGCGCCGGCGCGGCGGAGGCTAGGGTTCCGGTGGGCGGCGGAGGCGGAGTTGCCGGGGCGGCGGAGGCTAGGGTTCCGGTGGGCGGCGGAGGCGTCGCCATGGGAGGGGACGAGGCAGGAGAGGAGAGACCCACTAAACTATCGGATCCAACCCTATTCGATCCGAGTCATATGTATATATATAGTGGCATTTAATTACAAAATATACCTGAACCTAGTGCATCGTTACATTTGTAAACCTCGCCCCTATCGGGCCGTCCATCTTATCTCATTACTGCTGATCCGACCATCATGGAGGGCTGATAGAGGTGGCGGTTCAGGGATGGGCAGGTGCGCCTCATGCACCGGGTCCAAGAGATAATCCCTACTGATTCTGATATAGTTCGGTTTCGGATCCTTCTAATAAGCTCCTTTGGGTTTGGGTTCGGTCAAGTTAGATCCACGCGCGTCGCTCGCACGTGCGATGGGTGGTCCCTCACGTGGGAGGATCCGACCAATCGAACGACAGGTTTGGAAGGAAAGATGTCCTGGACCTAGTTCATCCATACATGGTACACATCCCTTTATTAACCGTTAATCACACGTCCTATGTCAATCTATACCGTTCAGAACAAACAGACGTCTTGGTTTACGGTGCACCTGGTGCACCGGGTGCACGTTTGGCTTTTGCTGCGCACAAAAGCTTAATGCGGGAGCCTCCTTCTGCGGCACATTTCAAGCTCGTCTCTCTCGCACTCTCTCTCTCTCTCTCTCTCTCGTGCGATTATATTTTTCTAATTAGGGTTTGGAACGAAGCCCCAACCGCCATTAGAGCTCCTTTGGAAGCTCCAAACTCTCTCCCCTACTCTCCTTGCCGTATTCCACTGGTAGGGAATCGATTTGCGGAGACCAGTTACGCTCCTCTCCCTCTTTTCCTCTTCTTCTCTTCGGCGTTCTAGGGTTTTCTATCGATTGAGGAACTAAGCCCTATCGCATTCGTCTTCGGGGGGGATACTCGGCTCCGTTCTCGGAGGAGAAAGTAGCGTTTCATCGGTGTCAAAAGCGGTGAGCTTTACCTATTATTGTATAGGAAATTTGTGAAAAGGAGGGTTTTTGTGGCTCCTTTGAGTTTGATTCGTATACTGAGCAGAGTTTGGATTAGGTTTGTTGAGGAGATTAGGAGCCACGATGAGCGAGCGGAGGGATAACATGGGACCGGAGAAGGAGACACCCGGTGATAAGCCGGTAGATGCTGAAGTTAAAGAAGAGGGTGCCCAATCTTTGGTTGAGAACCCTGTAGATAAGGAAATCCCTCAGATTGAAACCGAGCCTAATCCCAAAAATAGCTCGGAGTCAGTAGAGAATCCTGTTGAGTTTGCTCCTGCTGAAGAGACCGCCAAAGACGCCGAAATGAAGCGGATTGATGATAGGTCTGATCCGAACTGCTTATCCGATGTGAAAACTGAAGAGGATAGGGAGATGGTCGACGCCCAATTGGAGAATGGAAGTGGATCATTACCAGTGGTTGTGAAGGAAGCTCCTCAATCAGAAGATGCTCAATTGGAAGTCACGCCAGTGAAAGAGGAAGATAATGGCGGAGGAGGAGGGGGAGGAGACCAGTCGGCGCCTTCAGAGGGTGCTACCCATTCTTTCACGTTCGAGCATTTCCTGGATGGTGAGGACTCTGGAAGCGAGGAGGAGCAGTCGGCTTTCATGAGGGAGCTGGAGAATTTCTTTAAAGAGAGGAGCATGGAGTTCAAGCCGCCAAAGTTCTACGGGGAAGGGCTGAATTGCCTTAAGTGAGTACTTATTCACTATCTTCGTAAATTTAGGATGTTTTTGTGCTAAATCTATGATAAAGAATTTGTTTTTATTCGACTTGTTTTTCCAGGTTGTGGAGACAGGTGACTAGATTGGGTGGTTATGACCAGGTATATGTTCCATTTTTTGATCTTGCCTAGTCTTCTTTTCATAGTGTAGAATTTTACGTGGCTTGATTTATGTTTAGCAATGCTACTACTTAAGTGGCTAAAGGGTGAGAAAAGTAACCGCTCTTCCTACGACCGCCTATGTGCTTTTGCCAATTCTACTGCCTATGTTGAAAATGAACTTATTGCAATTTTGGCTACGAATGTTGCATGTAAAACGACAGAGGAACATTGTTTTTCATTCTACTTACCTTTCCACTTTGAATTATGCCTCTTCTACCCGTTACTAATCAAAATATGAGAAAACTGATTCATCTGAAAAGTTCTGGTCATGATTCTTAGCAGGGTAATGGTTTTCAGATGCCATTCATATACTTCTTGTCCCAAAATCTTTATTTTCTTCAACCTTTACCTTTGACCTGTGGTATATATTGTGCTGATCCAGTTATCTTTCAAATTGTATCTTCAGGTGACATCGTGCAAACTATGGCGGCAAGTGGGAGAGTCCTTCAAGCCTCCGAAGTAAGAGTTTGGTTATCTTATTCACTAGATATTATTCTTATTGACATTTGTTAGTGGATTTGAGCAATGAAAACTATGTACGACAGCACGTTTGGTCGGAGAAGTTTTGGATTGGAATGGGGATTTAAATGATTTTCTTCTATTCCGATGGTTTGGTGGGAGGAAATGTCATTTCCAAATCCTATTGGAAGTTGGAATGGGAATCATCTAAATTCGCTGATTTTTAATCTGGCCCCGGAGTGGTATCTCATCCAGAGGTGGAATGGCAATAAATTCATTCTAATAAAACATTTTAACCCTACGTGTGAGTATTCGTGACCCATTTTGTAGACCACCGTCCATGAAATAATTACTCCATTTGCCTAATTCTCTAATATATTCTAGATTAATTCATCTAGTAACTTAGGACCACCAATTAAGCAGGCACTAGCAAGTGTTTGTGACCCATTTTGCAGGACCACCGGGTAAGCAGGCACAGTAATAACTCAAAACTTGTTTAAGGCTTCTACATTTGAGCATTCATGGCCCATATTGTAGACCACTGTCCATGCAATAATTACTCCATGTCCAGTTCTTTAATATTTTCTAGATTAATTCATCTGGAAACTTAGGACCACCAGGTAAGCAGGCACTAGCAAGTATTACTTATTTGGTCCTTTATACGGTGTTTTTAATATTTCTACTATGCATGCAAGATCTCCAGAATTTTGGACTGTAAGCCTGCAGGGCTGCTACAACCTATTGAGGATTAAAATACATTAAGCACTACTTTGAACCACTTGTTCCATTAAAGTTATTAATAATGTTGTCATTTGTGTGCAGGACCTGTACAACTGTCTCCTGGACTTTCCGAGGTTTCTATGAGAAGGTAATAATAAGGCCTTATGAGTTACTTAGTGAATTCTTGATGTTTAAGCTCTTTTACTTTTTAATATTTTAGATCAAGCTCTGTTCTAGGCGTGATAGCCCACCATAGACCTCTTCAACATGATTACATTGATTTGCAGATGATGTTCAACAACTTTGTCAACCTTAATAATTGGCTTGTCCATATTACAAGCCCATGGTTGATATCACTTCTGCTATGAATTAAGTTGGCAAACACAAAATAGACTTATAATAGGAAAAGATAGGCAGTTAATATAATGCAAGAAAGTGATGCAGTATCAGATATTTTAGCCCGATGTGGTCACATTTAATTTTTTGGTTGTATGAGCAATGGAGTATCTTCTGTTTATAAGAGACCAAATGTATAGGTGAGAGGATAACACATCTAGAAACTAACAGTAATAAGCTTTGCTATGTGGTACGGGCAGAATTGGAGAATGTCATGAGGATAGGCCATTCTTATATTTAAAGGGGAGGGCCATGTAGTCCTTTTTTGACACTAATGACCTCTCCTTAGACAAACTTGAGTTGGAAGACTAGCCTTCCAATCAATAGCTTGAAGAAGAGATAGACAAATTTTGAAAATCTTAGAGAACCATTTACTTCTTCCTCTCCTTATGGTTTTAAGGGGGAGAAAAATAATAGTAATACTTGGAAAATGGAGTCGATGGAGCATTCTCCATGTCCCTAGGGTCACAAGGGTACCAGGGTGCTGCAGCCAATAATGGTGCAGGAACTAGTGGGCAATTTGTATAGGGCTGCTAGACCATGTAAGTACAGTTGTTCAGGGTGGTGAAATGAGGCCATAATTTTTGTGAGTTGTGAATGCAGTAGAGTAAGGGGTCATACTTACGTTAGGGGCCAGGCCTTTCCAATGGAACCTATCGGACGTGAAGGTTTCCTCTCATACGGCTTAAAGTAGTTACACCAAAAAAAAGGAGTTCTTTCTCTGCTTGTTGGGAGACTGTCTTTAGAGATGTTATAGATGTGGTACGGGATTTATTGTGATTATTGCCATCAGTACATATGCAGGACAAAATACTAGATGTCTGAAACTACTGAGTTTATATTTGGCAAGATTTTGATGACTTGGTGCAAGGGATTTTTAGAGGAGATATGGTTTTTGATAGAAAGTTTAACAATTACTCATGGAAATACGAGATCTTGATGATCTGCAAGGGAACCATGTTTGTAGAAATCAAAGTAGGGTAATATATTCTCCTAGCTGCTATCCCTGATACTAGTTTGGTTGTCTAAGCACCAAAAGATGAAATAAGTGGAAGAACAATCTTTGTCAAATTTTACATTGAATACAGGATTATCTTTGTTCTTGAGAACAATCTTTGTCAAATTTCACATTGAATACAGGATTATCTTTGTTCTTGATTCTTTCTTTTCTTACTTATGTGGATTCCTGAAATGATACTCCTTTTCTCATATTGATTTTTATTCCAGTCTTTCAGATCTTCCTTTTGTTTTTACAGGCACTTCTTGAGTACGAGAAACATAAAATTCAAACTGGCGAGCTCCAAGTACCTGCTCCTAATCTCACGAATCCCATAGGCATTGACACCAAGGTAAGAACTCTTTCTGAGCATTTCAGGTTTCATTTGTTTTGTGGTGTACTACAGAGATCTTGTTTCACTTTTGTTATTATTGTAGGTAACACTAGTAGTATTATTTTGCTTTCTGTTAATCAAGAATTTTTGGAGAAAAACCTCTTCCATTGTTCCCTTTCCTGTTAAACTTACATGCACTTGTTGTTATTGGCTTTTATTCGGTACATTTTAATGTATCTTTTAACTTCTTCTTTTTCATCTATTTTGAACAATATTATGATACTTGACCTATATTCACCAGAATCCATTGGTTATAGGGCGGTAAAAAAGAGATCTATTTGCACTTTTTTGTTGCCTGATAATATTTCCCTTACCTAGAGCTGAATAGATAAAAGGGATTCTTACTGTCAACGCAACTGTTAACTGCTCCAACAAAACTCAAATCCTCTATTATTCTGAGCTTTTATTTTCTATTCTTTCTGTCAACCTTTGTGCATGTAAAAGATGGCTTTCAAAACATCTGTCTCAGGCCTTTTTTTATTTTGTCTGCATTTCTAGCTCGGTTGGCTCCCATAGCCTTTTTTGCAGTAGGGTTACTGTTTTATTTTTTTTTCTGAATTTTTCTGTTCTATTCTTCCTTACGTTACATAAGCAATCTACATTATCAATTACTATTCATATTGATATGTTACGCATGTTATGCGTTTTATCTTCTTATGACTACTTTTGGCTTCTCTGCATTTAAATGTTATATTGTTTCCCCAGGTTACATAAGCAACCTATATTATCAATTACCATTCATATTGATATGTTATGTATATAATGTGTTTTATCTTGTTATGACCACTTTGACTTCTCAATGGTTCCCCTTTCACTGTGTAGTCGGCTTTTTTTTTCTTTTTCTTGGGTGTCTTTTACGCATTTTGCTACTTTACATATGCTGGCTGCAATGATGAGAAATGTATATGTCAAAATTCCGATCTTGATGTGAGCCTGTCAGCATTTGGTTTCTAATGGCAACTGTTAGTAAAGTCAGAAAGGTTTTGCCCTAGTCTCCTGGCCTCCTTTTTTTTGGGATTTGGACAAGTGGTCTTTAATGTTAAAACTCTTTATGTGACTCAATTCCTATTATTCTATGTATCTCAGTCTGGTATTAGGTATGTATTGAAAGGAATGACGGTGTTCATTTCAAGAAATACCTTTAAACAAAAGCGAAGTTGAAAATTCAGCTTTGACAACCTCTCGGTTTGCATCAATCGGACTGAAAATTATAAATTTATAATGAACAAAAGAAACAGCAAACAAAGGGATTATTATTTTTGTTTGTTAATATATTTGTTTGCAGGTGGGCGTCGATCAATCATCAGGCTCAGGGAGAGCCAGAAGGGATGCTGCTGCTCGTGCTATGCAGGGATGGCATTCTCAGCGCTTATTGGGTAATGGCGAGGTTGCAGACCCAATCATTAAGGTTTGCAAAACATTTTTGAGCTTCTATGAATGTTTTCTTGGTTTATGATATTATTTATCTAACTCGTATCGTCCTTTTATTAGGACAAGAGCTCTGTTTCTTTTCTGAAGCGGGATAAGAATCTTAAAAGTTCAGGTAGGGTTACTAAAGCTTATTCAACGACAGTAATATATCTGGTTATTTACTTTTATTTATGATTTTCTTAGGGTCACCGAAGCGGAAAAAAGCATCAAGCCTGGAGCGCAGTGATAAAGTTGCACGAGCAAAAGCTGATAAGCAACAGTTAAGTTCATTTTTTGTTGTTTATTCTCATTTTCTTGCTCTCTCCGTTTGTTTTTATTTGTTCTTTCTTTATATTAAAATTTATGAACATTCTCAGAGAGTAGACTTCTTGGAACTGGCAGCTAGTTAATAATTCAGATATTCTTTACCTTAAAGATGAATGTCTTGATTGCTATCTAGTCATGACTCGAGGACCATGCTAACCTGCCTTTGTTTGTTTGTAACTAACTTTATTTCAGTTTGTTGTGTGGAAAATCTGCATTAATTTTACCATGGCATTCATACTCATTGTTTAGCGGCATACATTCAGGCCTAGTTTGGGTATGCGTTCTCCAAATGCTAATTGCCATGATGCTTTAGAGCACTTTTGGGTTTCATGAGCTGCTAAAGCATCAAATTGCTTGCATCTGCAGAACACATTCTCAATAGGCCTAGTTCGGGTCTTTGGGACTGCTTTATACAAATGCAACCATTTTCATGCTTTACAATAAATTTAGAAGTGTTTTGGAGCTTTGCTCCTTCAATGCTAAATACGGTGGTGGCGCTTTTCACTGGAGAAGCATCAGGTGCATGCTTATCTGATGGAGGTTCCCATCACCGTTGGATCGCCAAGTGTTTCTGCAGTAGAGATTCTCACTACCATTCCAAAGCATTGGAGAACTGGAGTTTCCTGGTTTTCTCGGGTTTTCTGGGAGTTCTAGAGTACCAATGCTGTTGCATTTGGAGAATGCACTCTTAAACCTAGCATTGAAGACAATTCTTTAAATATGCTGCTTTACTTTTTCCAGTTATGAAGTGGTTTTTAATTGATGACGATAATTGTGTTTTGGCAGAGTTGATTCAATGGTTGTTGATATTGGGCCTCCTGCTGATTGGGTGAAGATAAATGTGCGGAAAACTGTGAGTTCTGTTACAAACTATGGCTTTATTTATCTCATTGTTAATTATTACAGGGCCCATGAACTAATTTTATTTATGCATTCAAAATTGTAATTTTATTATATTGAGCTTTTTCTCAATGATGTGTTTCATGCAGAAAGATTGTTTCGAAGTCTATGCTTTAGTTCCTGGTCTTTTGCGTGAAGAGGTATAGAATGCTAGCTTTTTTTCTCTTTTTGTTTGTAAGTTGCTTGTTTTTCTTTATAGAATGGTAAAAGAGTAATTAACTTTTAGTCATGAAAAAAATTATGTGTGTGGTAACTATCCTTTGTAGTTTAAGAGAGAGAGGGGAGGGGGGGATCCATATTTTCATGAGCTTTTACATATATCTCACTGCAAAGTGCAAACTCATCTGTTGTAAAGTCTGAATTTTTCATTTTATACCCTTTCAAGAGTGCAGTTTCTTTTATTAACATAAAAAAAAAGCAGCTCCTTTGAGTCATGAGATTCATAGTGGGAAGTGGTTTTGTATATTATAGAATGTTCCTTAAATAGGAGCATATTTTAAGTACAAGGATAGAACTGTAAGAAATTTAACTCTTGAGGGGTACACACGAAAATCCGGATTTGCAGGTGTAGTTACCTGTAGAGAAGTTTGCCTGGATAAATATGTATATTGTTACTTCTTATATATGTGGTGTACTAAATATTTAACGAACACAGGTGCAAGTTCAATCAGATCCAGCCGGCCGACTGATTATTTCGGGCGAGCCAGAACAGCCCGACAATCCATGGGGCATCACCCCCTTCAAGAAGGTTTATCCAAATTCTGAACCATACAATCTAGTTAAACACTTTATATATATCAGTATATTTATCGCCAACGAAATCGGAAATTCTCTGCAGGTCGTCAACTTGCCCTCGCGCATCGACCCGCATCAAACTTCGGCAGTCGTTACTTTGCACGGACAGTTATTCGTGCGTGCGCCATTTGAGCAGTCATGACCTGACCCTGTTGCATATCTATGACGAAAGTGCACAGCTTTAAGCATTCGCACTCTTGTCCCCTCGTCAGTCTTAGCTTTTTACGGGTCGGAACTTATTCTGGGCGTGACACATAGAAACTCAAGTTTGTGCAGAAATTAGCTTTACCTAAGAAGCTTGTTTAGGCTAACTCTTACTATTATCTTGTCTTTAGACTAAAATCTTGCTGCTGCTGCTGCTGCTAATATAAGTTGCATGAGACTGAAGAGACTGAAGAGAAAATAGACAATATCTAGATAGCTTAGGTAGATGTAGTTGTCCGACTGTAGATGATGAAGTTGTCTGAGTGAAGTTAAAAGGATGTCACTTTGTATTTTGCGTTGACAGTATGATACTTCAGTAAATTATTAACTTTTGGTGTTATCCACGATGATGAGCCGGTTCTTCGCGACGTGAAGATGAGGAGATTATGTAGATTGGTCTTTTGTGTGTTAAATGTGCTGTTTGTATGTAGTTATCACGTCGTGAAAAGCTGAGGCGATCCTTGTTTCTGATTTTTCACTTAAAACAGTTTTGTCCTTGTTCTTTCCTATTCCTTGCAGTGTCATCTCTCGGTCCATTTTCCGTCCAAACTTTCTCATTCTACTAGGAGCTGTGCTTATGAAAGATGCGTCTAAGCGAATTATGAGGAACCGAGATGTAATTCGTTGAAATTTCAGAGACTATCAGAACATTTAATCCTGGATTGTGGACAGGTGAATTTGTTAAGAATGTTTCCATCCTAATCTTCTGCAGGGGAGGCAGGATAAGAGACCAGAGTATGTACTCCTAAGAAGAGAGGTAATCAAGTTATATATATGATTATTAATTGCTGATGAGTAAGCTGTGTAGAAGTTGCTTGATTCAGGCAAATCTCTGCTTAGTAGTCAAAATTTTTTGATTTATTAGATCAGTATGTTTGCTCTACAGAAGATGTGTATAAACTTGAATCTGTTGGTGTTGTGTTTTGGAATTTATTTGCAAACCAAATTGCATGGAGAGTTGTTGGCACCATAATCAAGCATACATGTATATATATATATATATATATTAATTTTATCAGATCTCAGGTAGACACATGACTTAGACACTGAGCAACCACACATCATAACAGAGTTATTTAGGGTTTTGCTTCAATCAAGCAAATAAGTAGCACACTAGCAAATTGAACTCCAACTGGCATCATAAATCCTGGGCTCTTTGCAGAAATCATGTTTCATTGGCTTCAGTTGCTGCTTCCACTGCCGTTGCCGCCACTGCCGTCTTTTTTCTTGCTGCTGGGTTTGCCATTTTTGCAACCTTTGCTACAATGGCCGCCTCTGCGGCCACCGCCATTGCCATTACCGCCGCCGCTGCCATTGCCTTTTCCATTACCATTACCGCCGCCTTTGCCACGACTGTTATCATTGCCGCTGCCGCTACTTCTACCTCCTTTACTGCTGCCGCCACCTCCACCGCCATTTCCTTTTCCACTGCCGCCATGATCTTTACTACCAGTGCTGCCGCCATGGCCACTTCCGCTTCCGCTACCGCCAGCCAAGGCACTCTCTCACCGCGCATCGCTTCCCTTCCGGCTACCGCCGCCACCGCCCGACCACACTTTTCCCGCCGCCGCCACCACCGCCGCCGCCAGTTCCGCCATCCACCGCCGCCTCCCCTCCGCCTTTCCCCGTCCGCTGCCCACCCCATCCCATACCCTTCCACCCCCCACCACCAGCCGCCTCCACCGCCATTTCCAGCATTCCAGTTGAGCTCCGTCGGTGATACTCAACACTCCGCGCTTCTACTTCAGCTTGTCAGCAACTGGCAGTAGTGTTGCTAGGCCTTACGTCGTTGCGCGCGAGAACGTAGACAAACAGCGTAGCAGTAGTAAAAGTGTGAGAAGTCAGTAAAACATGCACCAAAGGGAGCTCCAATGCAGAGGAGGATCCCACTGGCATTTTCGAACACTGTCTTAGACTTTAGGATATTGCACTCAGAGGTACCTGTGGAAACTTGGTTAATTTGTCCTGGAAGTTAACTGTATAAATAATATGACATTGGCAAATCTCAAATTCCCTACTCTTTGTATTATACCTGTAGCAATTGTGGTGGGCCATATGGGATGAGATCAATGGGTGGTTTGAGGTTCGGTGTGGTGTTCGTGGTGGGGAGCTTTTATCTCGCTTGCACTGCACTGCCACTGCATCTCACCCATGCATGTGCACTTTATGGAGGGGTAGTGCATGCGCTCTCTCTCTCTCCTCTCTACTCTCTCTCTCTCTCTCTCATGGAGATTATTATTGATTATTATTTTGTGGGACCATCGGTCTACTATAAAGCTGCGGATTTGATAGAACTATTATAATGGATCTTACAGCATTTAAATAATCATTTACGAAGGAAAATGTGAATTATTGAACCTTCTACTCTAGGCATCATACATAGTTGCAAAAAGACTACTAGTATAAAAAAAAAATAAAAAAGCCATCACTATTGTTGCAGAAAAGAAGGTGCTGTGGTTGGCGTTAAACATTTTGTTTACAAAGCTCAAGCGTAAAAATGGCATATTGGCCGTACTTAAAGTTTACTAGACATGTGGTGTCATAGATTTTGATTGTAACTCGGCCTGACCAAGCCTCATCGCCACTTCGCCAAATCCAGACCTCCGATTACAAAGACGATGCTTGACCCCCTTAACACGATAAAGATTTCTTTGAGTATGATAATTTTTAACATGCAAAGGTAATTTTACCTGTTTTCTGGTGCAATCTAATAACTAATATTTTAGATTTTAAGGTTTCTATCTTTAAGCACTTTTTTGCCTGACCCGTCCCTGTACGCCGGTGGTCGCGGTCCATACTTAGTATATATAGTATACTATAGTAGTATATAGTATGATATATAGTGTATATTATATATATAGGATAATATATATATTCTCTATCTGAATTAGCTATGAGATAAATTAAATAAAGCCTCATTGTTTTGGTTTTTTAGTTAGATGTGCGTCACATTGTGTTGGGCAAAGTACATGCCGCTAGGCAATTAGGCTTTTTGGCTAAATTTTACTCTAGGTTATAATCTTTAATTCGTTATAAGTATCGACGTTAAAACGCTTTTAAATTGATTACTAATAAGTCCTATAGTAAATTTTAGATAAATCTACGTAATTAATTTTGATGAAATATAGAAATTAATATATATGAGTATATTGTGATTGTATGATATACTATAATAATTAAGCTGTTCACATCGTCTTCACATCGACTTACACTCCAATATTTCGTCAACTAAATTTAGATTGTGGGACCTGTTATTTAATAATTTTACAAAGTTTAAATCATAGATTATAATAATCTTAGTTTGATGACCAAATTGTCGCGAGGCTCGTGAATTTGAAGACCAAAAATGCAAAACTTACTCTAGAATGGGATTTAAAAAATGCATAGTTGGCGTACTTAAAGTTACAGACATGGGTGCTCATAGATTTTGATTGTAACTCGGCCTGACCAAGCCTCATGCCACTTTCGCCAAATCCAGCCTCCCGATACAAAGCAGAATGCATGACCCCCTTAACCGAATAAAGATTCTTTGAGTAGATAATTTTTAACATGGCAGGTAATTTCTACTGTTTCTGGTCCAATCTAATAACTAATATTTTAGATTTTAAGGTTTCTATCTTTAAGCAATTTTTTGTGACCCGTCCTGTACGCCCGGTGGCAGCGGTCCATACTATATATATATATATATATAGTATATATATATATTTATATATATATATATATATATATATAGTATATATATATTCTTCTCTAATGTAGCAGTGAGATAAATTAAATAAACCTCCATTGTTTGGTTTTTATTAGTGTGGTTCACATTTGTGTTGGGCAAGTACATGCGTAGGCAATAGCTTTTTGGCTAAATTTTACTTGGTTATCAATCTTTAATTGTTATAAGTATCGACTTTAAAACCTTTTAAATTATTATAATCAAGTCCTATAGTAAAATTTAGATAAATACGTATTAATTGATGATAATATAGAAATAATATATATAGTAGTATTGTGATTGATGATACTATAATAATTAAGCTGTCACATTCTTTCACATCGACGACACTCCAATATTTTCAGTCAACTAAATTTGATTGTGGGGACCTGATTTAATAATTTACAAAGTTTAAATCATAGATTATAATAAATTAAAGTTTGATGACCAAATTGTCGCGAGGCTCGTGATTTTGAAGACCAAAAATTGCAAAACTACTCTAGATTTTTTTTTTTTTTTTTTTTTTGGGTATTAGCTGTGTTTCCACTAACTCAGCAAATGGTGATCACTGGGCTCTTGTCCACCACTACTGCTCCAATGAAAGAAGCACAATCTTTTTTGGAACAAGAACTTTTTTCCCTTTTGTTTTTTCATTTGAGAGAAAAGCCTGTGTGTAATTATATTTATGAACTGGAAGAGGAGAAAAAAGGATTGAAAATTTGCAATCACAAAGTAATGTAAGCAGAAGATAATAACATGTGGGATACTCTCTCTCTCTCTCTCTCTTTCTCTCTCTCTCTCTCTCTCTCTCTCTCTCTCTCTTCTTTCTTTTTTTTTGCTGAAACCAAAATCAGAATTGTCAGAAATGCAGAGTCAGTATATTGGGATTGAAAAGAGAAATGGTGGTGCATCTGATAAAACTGAAAGCATCAAAACTTTCCAAGTTCATGTAGCTTGAAGTGAAAAAAGCAATTATTATTAGATGGGGAAAATTCCATACAAAAATAACATTGTTCAGATGATTTTAGTTTATCCTAATTGAAGCTTGTCCCTTTCTTTTTCCATTCAAATTTATCACAATAACGTTCAGAAATAAGGCTTGATACTTAGTCCACAACACAAAAATCCAATAAAAAAAAATATAGGACCAAACATTCTTAGTGATTAGTGAATGATACTTAATCATGGTTACAAAAAATTAAAAAGTACATAAAGATATAAATAAGGCAAATTCAATAAGAGCAGATAATAATACACATCCATACTAGCTGAATAAAATTTGATGAAATTTCCTTCACTGTGCTTCACCCAACAGTGTTTAATACATCTAACATCATACAAACTATGCTATCCAAGAACTTGCGAAAAAGCAAAAAGCATGTTGTGTGACAGTGTTTTATACACCATGGCATACGAAAAACACGATTAATTCACATGCGTATAATTTTTTTTTTTCACAGTACAAAGATTACACTACTTGCGTCCGCCCTGACAAGGGTATGTGAATTTAAAAGTAGTTCCTTCTAAAATATGTTCATTATTGCCTACTCTACTGCATGATCCCTATAATAAAACAATTGTTACAAGCACTAGGGCACAATCTTGAATGCAGCTACTTGTCCATGTGCTAATTTTGAGCCGCTCCGCCTGAAGATTTTACCTAGTCCTCTCATCCACACAACTAAAGCTACAAAACTGGAAATTAATCAGTGCGAACCTGCCTTCTCGTGACGAGTGACCGAGATATTACTCAGAATGATCCGACATCTTTGTTCCAGATCACTCGAAAGCACAAGCAGGGCCGAGCTATGAGCATACGAAACACTCTCTTTCTGCTCCTTTTAATTGCTTTGTGGGGTTCATAGATCCCCCTCTAATTCATCTGGTAGGTATAGCTTCTCCATTGCCGACTGTCAAAAAGATATGTTTGCCTCAATAAGCAGGATACATGATGAACATAGGTGTCTTCTATATTACTGAATGTAAACTACGTTTTAAATCTAATTTATTGTTAGTTGAGTTGTCGTGAATGTTCAGGGAAAGTAATTTTAGAGTTAGAAAATTGGACTCAGCATATTTTTCGTAAGATTAACTTGGCTTTCACCTACTTTGCCATTCTGCCTGTCATTTTACACAAGATACTTATATCAAGATTTCTTTTTTTTTCTGTGTTTTTTTCTTTGTTATAGGAAGCATGCAAAATACGGTTACAAAATTATCTATTTACATATATATAATCCTGAAAAAATCTTAATTTACTTCCGAGGGTGGTATATGTGAAAATTTGAATACTCTATTGATATGCAAATAAATGACATTTGCCAGGATGTATACATGCTGATCAATACCTTAATCATGGCAACATCGGCAGCAGGAGGCTTCAAATCCAAGGCAAGGCCAAAATAGAACATTGCCTTGTCGTGGATGTTAAGTTGCTTATAAATGTTGCCCATCAATGCATACACGCTGCTCTCACGAGGAGCAAACGCAATTAGATGTTCCAACTCCTCCAAGGCTTCTTCGTATCTCTCTAGGCTAAGAAGTATCTGAGCCTTCTGATACATGGGAAGTGGGTTCTTCCTATCGGCCGAGATCGCCTGTACCATCATCTCCAGCGCATCACCGTTTCTCTGTGACAAAATTCATATTCACAAAGCTGAAAAATGGATCTCAATTAAAGTTTTGGAAGCTGATAGATCATAATTAGTATATAAGCTTGGTTTTATAGAAAAAAGATAACAGCGAACAGAGAAATGAGATATTTACTTATATGCCCCTTCAGAATCGTCTATACGTCCCAGTAAAATCTGAATCGTAATGTCCTTCCAAAAAGTAATTATTTATGTATACAGTATGTAAGCTTGTACTTCCCAAAATGGTCTCTCGCCGCTTAAAAACACTTCTTTCAACCAGGACACCGAGTTATCTTGATTATTGGATGGCTCCCCAACCACAGAGTCATTTTTCTAGGAAAATGCACTTTTGAGGTGCATATATGAAACTCAGTTTTATAAGGTTATATATATGAGAAGATGATTTTGCAGGGGACATACATAAAAGACTCTAAAAGCCATTCATGATTCATTGAGCAACAAGGTATACCTTCAATGCGTGCAATGCCATCCCTAAATAACACATAAGAACAGAAGAGCGCGGGTTTATATGAAGCGCTCTTCGGAAATGATGCTCGGCAAACTCAAACTTCTCTTGACGAAGGTATAATACCCCAAGGCCATACCAGGAATTATAATGTCTTTCATCAACCTGAAGCGCACTTTGGTAGCTCTTTATCCCATTCTCAAAATCCTCCAAGGCAACATACCTGTTAGGAGAAAAGTCAACACAGCGAAGATAGATAGTTGAATGAACTAAGATCAATTCAGGATAGAAAGCTCTCTCAAGAACGTTCCAAGACAATTTTCTACTGGGAAATTAAATGTTGATAATTGCTTAAAGAGGGTGCCTGGATACATACTCATGGCCGCAAAGGGTGTGAGCGTAGGCAAATCTCGGGTCCAGATGCACTGCACGCTGAAAGGTTTTTAACGCAGTCTCATGATCTTTCTGCAAGGCATAGCAGTTTCCTACTGCACACCTGTGTGAAAAATGTAGACAGATGTAAAAGCAGAATCGTCATCTTATAGAGTTATGACAAGAAAAAAGAAGTGCATTGGAGAGCACTAACGAGGAGTTCAAACCATGAAAAGAAGTTATCTATTACTTCACCACACATGTAATGAAGTTATTTCATTTTCAACTGAAAAAGAAAGAGTATAAACTTTTCTGGTATATATCCATATATCCGAAGCAATAATTCTCTCCAATCACATGACCCATGTCAAGTTAATGAAAGTTGGTTTCAAAAACCTCATAACTATTCTCAAAAGTAATTTAGTTCGCTTCTGGTCTGTGATATTCAGAAGAGCATCTTGCACAGTTGCACTTAAGGCATTATTAGGTTATATCAAAATTAAGTATACATAGCATCCACGTGTCAGGGAACTTTTGTTATAAGCTATTCTATCACAAAATCACAATAGTGCATCTTAAGTAAAAAGAGATTAGAATGTATACCATGCCTGGGGAGATAATCGATCAACTGAAATAAGCTCTTGAGCAAGGTAACTTAACTTCATTTCCTCTTTCAAATGCTGCCAAAAATGGAAAGTCGAATTGGAAAATCATGACATTAGCTACACAATGGTTTGTATGCAACTACCTGTATCTTTGTTTATAAACAGCAGAATACAGTAATTGTTGGCACGAATAGATATTCAACAAAGGGGATAAAATATCAGCTTTTTATATATTGGAGGAAATCATCAAAAGGAAGGCACCTTTTTTTGCCTTATGACTCTATCACCAAAGATCACTTATCATATTAACTGAATGAATCTTGTGAATTTACATATGACTACAATAGATTAAACTTCAAATAAAGAAGCTTAACCAAAATAAGCAATGATAAGCCCAAAGTTCCGAGAAAACTGCAGCTTACATAAAGTACAGTGGAGTATATGTCCATTCCCTCCAAAGTATATGGTGATAGTCGTCGAGCTAATTCAAAGTACCGATCAGACTCAAAATGATCAACCAGTTCAAAATGTGCTTTCCCTACCTGCATTTGAATTTCATATCACAAGATGTCCGATAAAAAGGAAGACAGAACCAGCCAATCTAAAAACTTTCTGCTGTTCACATTAAAAAAAAAGGTAGTAGGTTCTCCAAAAAGGAAAACTTGTTTCTTCACAGTTCACAGAGATGAACAATAACTGCTTGACAAGAAAAAGAAAAGACATGAGATCATAGCCTACCTATGTGTATTAATTTTGATAATTATAACCTTAGGAAATGATTAGTCTAGTAAGTTTATCAATTTTGACAATTATGGGCCTTACTGAACAAAAATAAATGAATATTAGCTCTCAATTTCAATTGATATGCAGTAACGTATATTATATAGCATAAAAAAAGAACAGGATAATTCGGCTTAAAAAATTTTTGACATCTCAATGGACAAAAAAAAAATCATGTAATGGCATGCATAGATACATAAATAATTGCCAATTAAAATGGGTGATGAATTTACTAGAAAAGCTACATCTGCCCATTCACAAAGTTAAAAAATTAAAATAGCTCTCGATAGATATTCATTTTTAATCATCCCAAAACCCTCGACAAGAACATCTCCTAAACAAGTTGAGAACAAATTGAAGGATGACCAGTTGTGATGGAATGGAGATACACTATTTATAAAAGTAAATTTAAAGAACAATAAAATCCAAACAAATGGCATTCAAAAAAAAAATAAAAAAATAGAGGGAGGATGAAAATGTAAGAGGTAAATGGGAAATATTCATTTAATAGAAATTGGGAGAAATTTTGGCTAAAGTATATATGACGATGAAAGATGATTCGAAGTCAAATCCTACCAAATTCTATGAAAGTTCAGATAACCAACCCTATCTGTGTGTGAAACTACAGGACATTGAATAAATTCATGCTAATTATCTGACATTGCTGGGATTTAAACTTTCCATTATATACCATTTTTTTTCTTTCTGAGGTAATAGATGTCATATTTTTAGCCAACTATTTCAAGAATATATAATTTCAGTGCAGTTCAAACTTCAAAGTCCAAAAAAAAAAAAAAAAGTACAAAAAACACTCCCTGAAACAAAAAGTACCTGGGAGAGCACCCATCCAGTATTAAATTGCTTCTCTGAAAGTTTTGAGTAAACTTGCAATGCATCCTGCCCAAGTTAGTAAAACAAATTAACAAATCTACCTGGAGACGTTTGTTCATTGTTATTTTATATTAGGTAAAAATGTATGCAAACCCATTCTCAATTATAGGCCATTTTGAAATAGATAATTCAGCTTTGTTTTTCATTAGACGCCCCAACTTTGTCTGTTATAATTTGAGCTATTTCGATCAGTTGAATTGAGAATTCCATCAAAATTAGCAGCTCAATAAGCCATTGGCCATTAATTGTCGATAAAGCCCCAATCATACAATTCCATCAACAAAAAACAGACAGACCTATTACTTTTAACAGATGGATATTAACTTTAAAGGAATACCCAAGTTAATTAATGGAAATAATTCAAACCAAAACAAACAAAGGTTGAGGGGGTGTCAACCAAAAGAAATAAGTTTAAGGGGTCTATTTCAAATTGCCTATATGTGAGGGGATCTTCGTACACTTTTACCTTTTAAATTGGCACACCTGGCATCTATACAAACAGGAAAGCCTGAAGGCTTCCCCTAGAGTACGCAAAAGGCCCAAAAGATCCCGAATACCATCCATCAATCGCGAATCCTGAGCCAATATTCCACCAGACCTATCTTGAGCAGGCCATCTACCGTCAGCCACATTTGATGCGGCGGATGAAGTTGTTGCTGTATTATCCAGCCGCAGCAAATCATCAAAAACTTCATGTCTCCTCCCTAAAACCAGAGAGTTTTTAAAGGGTTAGCACTGTAATTCTCGTTCATCTTAACAGTGTGTGCCGAACAATGAATACAGCACAACTGAAATGCAAAATCATAAGCACGGAACCATTCAGGTAAGCTTCTGCATGGGTGGCACCACAATCCATGTAAAGATTAGGAGAAGACAGGTTTCTTGGACCAAAAATTGTCTTCCTGTGCCAGTGATACTTTCTGTAAATATGTACAAAACTTATGTCTCCTGTTGATTGATTTCTAGATAACTGCAACTAATTTTTGTAAAAAATAATATTCCGTGCAAAAAACCTCTCTATGTTAACTTGCTTATATTTGTGCAGGTGCTGTTGCTTTTATTTGCATATTAATAATTTGACACTTAATCATGTGAGCAGAGTAACAGCACCACAAAAAAAAAAAAAAAAAAAAAAAAAAAATTTTAATTGATAGACCTATTGAAATCAGAGTTCCCTAGGTCGGAACTTCATCAATAGGCAACAACAGCATGAGACTTCCATGCCCCTCATTTACCCAAATCATACTGAAAATACTAAAATTGTACACAACCTATCAATTTCTGCAGAACAGATAATTGATTATCTGATAGACTTTTAAGTTGACAGAACGATTTGCAAGTTGTATTGGACCTTAAATTTGAATAGTACTATCAAACCATGCTAATATATATATCACCTTCATCAAAATTTTCAGTTGATAATGTTTGGCCTTTCCT
Organism: Ananas comosus; assembly: GCF_001540865.1. Lineage (NCBI taxonomy): Eukaryota > Viridiplantae > Streptophyta > Magnoliopsida > Poales > Bromeliaceae > Ananas > Ananas comosus. The sequence continues at coordinate 327,163 of NC_033639.1, read as the reverse complement.
AACTGTCACGGAGCGCTGCGCTGCTGAACTCATCTTTGATGATGACGATGTAGAGTATCCTCCCAAAAATCTAGCAGAGGAGTGATTCACTCCATTCCCTCCAACTTGTGAGACATTTAGGTTTGTATTAGCTGTTGCTTCTCCAGAGAGTCTTGTACTTCTTCGAGGTCCTGAATCAGAGAATAATCTCCCAGAGACCTGTAAAGGGCTGTTAGGGTTAAAATCATCATGAACAGGAAAAAGAAATGAAGTATCATGTAGTCCAGGGAGAGAACTACGATGCCTATGCCTGGAAGATTATAAAAAAGTGCCATAACAACAAAGAACCTAGCCTTAGGAGCACAAAAGAACATGAACAAAAAGCCCATGAACAAGGATTTGGCAGTTCGAGATCGCTAACATTCTAATAACCACATATCTGTATCTTAAGGGCCATTGTGATATCTCAACAAACCAGCATAACAGTGTTTGCACAGAAGAAGAGATGGTCATTGTCGCACACCCAAGTATAACAATTAAATTATAAGATGGGAAGCAGTCAATATAATGAATTGATGGCTCCATAAAAAGCATACAAAATGCAACAAAACACAGAAATGTTAAGCACAAATTTATTTGATTCATCCTGAAGGGCAAATACCATATATTGGCCCCCGAATCAAGCAGTTGCCCAGTACTTAGCTAATCAACTTGTCCGCAGTAAGATGACCGATCAGTTAGCTAGTCTACAACAGTTGGCCTGCATGCCAATCAGCCTTCATGATTTAGCATTTTCCAATTTTTTAGCTTAATGTTAATTACAATTATATTACAATCAAACTCAACCAGGGAAATGGGCTGTATCTCTTTTGGGGGCTGATTTACTATATAGATGATAATTTCAGTTAAAGAAGATTTTAAGAAGGCGCTTCTAAGGGAGTAACAAATGAAGCATCTCTTCAAGAAATGTCTATCAGAGGCGAATTTGACCCCGCAAGTAGGTATTGGATCAAATCTATCCAATTGGAGGAGGAAGAACCAGCTTAAGTCTATCAGATTTAACCCAACCATCGATAGCTTGCAAAAGGTTGTCCAATTCATTTCCAATTCAAACTTTCACACATTGATTCATTTATGCTTCCTCAATGTCTGAGGAGGTCGTGTTCAATGAAGTCTATGCCAAAAAATGCTCAGGTAATATATCACATTTAAATCCCCCAACAACATCTCTTTGAAGCAGAAGCACAAGCTCCGAATTGGAGCTCTTGGTTTAGGGGCTCAGAATCTTCATTCAGCTTCTTGCCAAAGAAGCTTCAGACTTCTCTATTAACAGCCACTCAAGTAGAGTTGTCTGCAGCTGAAAGGAAAGACCTATGCTAGGCCTGGCACTAACATAAGATGCCATAGTAGTCTAACAATTACCTAAAATAACTGGGGCTGAAAACTACCTGACTATATCATCTATTTTTATCGAACAAAAACACTGAACAAGGAAGCATGAAACAGCAAAAAGAGATGATATAACGAAACAAAGGAGCTAGCAAAGAATACAGGAGGAAAAGAAAGATTTTGCATGAAGAACACAAAAAGTGAAAGTGCTCCCACAGATGAGTAGTTTCTGTTTCTTAGTCCACAGACGAGGACTATCTACTTAGCGAAAGTCGAGGAGATGAGCTTCATTATTCAGAACAAAAAATGGACCTCAAAATAACAAAATGAAAACAAAGAAAACGGTGATATAGAATTGTTATACATATCCAAAACAATAAGCACAAGAATGTTCAGCCATATTAGTAAATTTACAGACTTCATTAACTCTGCAAATACGAGGACGAGAATCTATTAAAGAGAATTAACATGAAAAAGTGACTTCAACAACCTTACGTAGTTTTGCTTCATCCACATACTTTCTTCTAGGCACTTGGTTTGCTGCATTTACATTCAACCTGGTAGTGACTTCGCCACCCATTGCATTCAAGTATATCTGGGCATTTCTGCATAAAGGCGGTGGAACTACTCCAGAAAGCTGTGAAATAAATAAATCAGTGAGCACATTACATAAAAGCAGCAGATAAAATTAACAAATCAAAGAATTGCCTCCTAAAACTTTGGCACAACAAGCTAGACTACCAAAACAACTGCACAGAAGTCCAATAAGATGCGTACCAAGGAATAAGTACAAACATCAATGAAGACCGTCATCTTCTCTTCATCAATACCATAAATATTCACAGATTTTCAACCGGTGAACGTTTAAAGGCATCCATAAGGAACGTTGTAGCTTTCTACACTTTAGGTCTAATCTCCAAAGAACTCTATAATAACTCATTCAGTGCCGGCAATCGCAAACTCCTAACTTGCACTGTCCACACCAAAAGACAGCAGCAACTACATGAACCTAATTAAGCACCACACTCTATTCTGTCACGATCAAACTAGCTTGCTGACAAGATATTGGATAGACGTAAGGACGCCAGTAAAATATGATTGAAAGGCCACGACGACAGTTAAACTTTAGATGTCATCAGCTAGGCCAGGCATGACTTCGGAGGCATACTCAGAACAATCATTACATAATTAGTTATCCCTAGGAACAGATTCATTTTAACTTTATATATTTATATAGAACGTTACTTAGCTATCTATTATCATTTATATATAATCCTCATCAGGTAACCATCTATAGGCAAAGTAAAACTTAAAGCTGGATTTCACATTTTCTTGTAGCACAGCATATTATTAGTTGGAAAAGTCATGCTAACCTGTGTTACTGTTGGAGATGGCGTGTCATACTGTGCTACACTAGAAGGCATGCTGTTTCCTTGCTGCAATGCTGATGTAGCCATACCATAAGGATGAGCAGGTATATCTCTTGTGTTATTACAATAAAGCTGTTTTGATTTTCTAGGGCTTGTATCCCCCAAGTTAGAAGGTAGAACTCCATTGTCATTAGCCAAATTCAATTTCTGCAAACTTGACTCAGCTGAATACTGCTGCTGGACACGTATAGCAGCTGCATCATTAAAACATTCATTTGCCTCTTCTGCAGAACCTGCAAAAATTATTATCTTGATTCAATTCATGCCACATATACTTGATTCATTCTACATAATTTAAATATCATTTCAAAAAGCTAATCAAAGAGAACTACAATTAAAAAAAAAAATTTCTGCTATCGTTAAGCGCAAAGGTGGTTAGCAAGATGAAACATGAAGCAACTGACCTAGAATACATAATTCCTCATATGCAGCCCAAAAAAGAGGGTCTACAACCAGAGCTTGCATAAAGTGATCGACAGCAGCCAGCCTTCTGCCAGTGTAACTAGAAGCAAAATAGTATAAGGATAGGATTTTGAAACTTAAATATGACTACCAAGTCAATACAGATAATCCAGATGAGAAGTGAAAGTCTCTTGATGTACATAGGGCATAATAATATAGATCTCATGACACAGAACATTGAATCATCTAGAGTTACCTAAGATACAGACTCAAAACGTTTGCAGAACAAGAATCAGGACAATCGAAAGCGAAGCCATCAACATGACAAAAAGGCCTCAACTTAGGGACCTCTGTCAATGGAGCAGTGATATATAAAGTCGTACAGCATGTTCCATGCTTAAAAAAATCCTACCACCATACCATTATTACAAGCCATCTCAGTTCATATGATATATTAGAAATCATAACATTTGAAAGGTATCTAACTTTTTACCACCAAAAGTATGTGCTATCATGCACAGGGAAAGTATAAACTTACATGATTCTTTTGGAAAGGATAAACTTACATAATTCTTTTGACGCGAGAACTTTACCACAAGAAACCAGTCACTTGCGACAAATGCCAATTTTTGAAAAGTTTTTTTTGTTGAACAAAACTTGTTCAGAAGCAAGATACATCATAGTTAGAACAAATCCAGATATATTAAAATTGACAAGAAGTAGCCATGTGTAATGTAAAGGCCAAGCTTCAAAGGCACTTAAATGTGAGGCTTCAAGATAAAATAAGCAGGATGTATTGTTAATCAAGTTCATTGCTCTTGGAAACCTGTAAATGAGCCCAAGAAGATAGTGTCCAGCTGCTCCATTAGGAACCTACGGAAAGGACAAGCAGCAGTAGCCAGTCAGTTTACAAGTAAAAAAATGTCAAGAACATCTGCGTATATATTGCAAGCAGTATTATCGTATTAGCAAACCTTCATATTGTAATCTGTGGTGTCCTTATTTTCCTACGTCCGGTAAATAAAGACCTCTAATTCTTGAGGAACAGCAAAAGTAGCTCTCTAACTAAAGTAGCTCACCTAAAATATTCATGGAAGGAATAGGAATGGGAAGTAAAACAGCAAAAGCACATGGAAGAGTGACAGTAAAAGAAATGATGTCCAAGGATGGAAGTCAGCACTACAACAATACACCCTTGAAGGCCATTTGATCAAGAATATTTTTGATTCATATAAGTAAACCGATTTAGACTCATGTAATTGGTAAAAATGTTTCATTGTGTCAGACTAGGCTTGACACATGTACAAAATAGAGAACATTAATTTTCCTAGTTGCGACTTCCATCGCATGTAAGGTTCATCAAAAGAGAGAAATGGGGAAGTTGATCCCATGCCCTAACAATCCTAAACCACCTTGCAAAAAACAACAGCGACTTTTCTTATGCGGAAAAGAACTATTAACTATTTGGCATTTCCAGCTATTACAATTAATAGAACAAAAGTAAAGTAAGTCAAACATATCTGATTTTTTTCAATTATTTCAGTTTCTACGGCAAAATAAAGAACGAGAAGAGTAATGCAAACACACTTCCATTTCCAGCCATAATAAAATCTTTAGAATTCAAATTTGTGATAAAAGCATGCCAAATTTTGGCAATAGCAACTGCATACCTCTGAATTTGGCTCATTGGGTGGACACAATGCTGATTCTGCCTCGGAAAGTAGATTCATCTGGAAACATGAGACCGCAAACAAGTAGCGGGACTGCGGCAATTTCGTCCCTTCATATTTCATTGACCAAAAGCAAAACAATCAAATTAGCTCCAAAAAGAGTACTACAAACATCTGGGTACATATTACTTACATTAAATATTAAAGGAACATTTCAACTGGCTATCATTCTACTTAAGAATAACTATACATCTTAAACGCCATAAATTTCAACTTTTCAACTATGATCATCTCTTACCTTTCAAAATGTGATACGCACAGTACGCCTGATTATTGTGCAAGTAACAAGTCGCGAGCAGTTGCAAATTCAGCTGCATTTCAAAAGTTTCCATCACAAGCTCAGAACAAACCCTACTTCAAAAGGTTCCAGAAAGTTCTCATATCGTAATTCAATAAACCCTAGCCCGCTCAAACTGAGAATAAAGCTAAAATCCAACAGCACCACCAAAACCAATTTTACTTCCACAAACAGCATGTCTACGCTACTCGAAACAAAATAAAGCAATTAAACAACAAAAAGAAGTGATTTTAGCTACTGGAAGAACAAATCCAGTAACTGATTCGGCCACTCGATCTACCAAAAGAAACAGCTACAGAAACCCTAAAACATCATCTCAGCCTCTCCAAAGGAAACAGCAACAACGCACAAACCAAAAAAAATAAAAGAAAAAGAAAAATCCCAAGAATTTGCGGAAAATAGGGGATAAAAAGTGGGGACCTCGGAGGGGAACTCGGCGCAGAGGCGCTCGCAGAGGAAAATGGCGTTGCGGTGCATGAAGAGGCGGAGGCTACTGTGGATTCGATCCACCATTAGGGTTTCCATTTCTCCCTCTCCGCGGTGGTGAGGGCGAAGAGGATCGAGAGGAGGACGAAGAGCAGCGCTTCGGGTTTGGGGATTTTTCTTTCTTTTTTTCTTTTTCTTTTTCTTTTTTTTTTTCTAATTCTCTCTCTCTCTCTCTCTCTCTCTCTATCTCTCTCTCTCTCTGCGATTCAAATCGATTCGATGCACCGATTTTTGAAATCGATTCGCTTTTGCGGAGTAACAGAAATTATTCCCTGCACCGGGCGTATGATTACATCTCACACACCGCACTTCTAAAACTCTCACACTTAAGATGCAAAGGGGTCGGATCTGCAGGAGTGAGGGAGCCACGACTACTGCCCCGATTTTTTGGCGGATCCGAACAGATTTTGAGGTCTATTATTTTTTATTTTATTTTTTATCTTCATTACTGAGCAAATTTTTTACAGATTTTCACAGATCAGATATGTCTAAAAAATAGAGGAGGTTTCGTGTCTCATGCTCCATTGTCTTAGCAAATCAGGGCGGATCAGGACAGGAGCTCTATCACTTCGGATCCGTTTGCACCCGTATCTGGAATCCAATTTTAAAGTTTAGAATACATTAAATTTGCAAAACCCAATACATTAAATATACACACTGACACACATATATATATATATATAATGATATTTAAAATATTTTTGTATATTTAAAAATTATAAATTGTAAACACCCAAAATTTAGTAAAATTAAATAACTTTTTTTTTTCCTATACTGTCAATCAAATTAGAATTTAGCATTAATCATTAAATAAATATTCGATGTGGTGTAGGATATGTACGGATACACCGGGTTCAGCAAAGTATATCTCTGGGGATCATCGCCCGCTCCGAGCCGTCCGATTGAGTGGTGTTCGCGGAGAAGAGACGCGGCGAGAGAGATTGATTGTGGACCGTCTGATTTTGGTGACTGTGATCCGGTGCTGCTTTCCTGACCGTAAGCAACAACTTTTACTCCAAATGGCGGCCGAAACCAAAATATCGTCAAATGTGTAAGAAAATAAATAGAATGGTGTTGAAAGTTCAAACTCTTGAATATCAGATTTAAAATTTTAAAACTAAAATAAAATTTGAGTTAAAGTTTGGGAACCAGCAGTGCAAGTTCTTAATGTTTGATATATATCTGAGTTATTGGTATGGTTGGGTGGACCCTCTCCTTGAAGAAAAATTAATCTAATTAATTAATATCCATGGCCCACATACGAGATACATATACTGTGCACACTGCGCTTGACTTTAGGGCATGTTTGTTTGGTCGTAAGTGATTTTTTTTTGCTGAAACTTACTTTTACTTGTAGTAAAATTTAGATAAAAGTATTTTCTCTCCACGAATTTAACTTACGACGAACTAAATAAAAAAAGTAAGCATTTACGGCCGAAAATAACTTCACCTTGAACCAATTTAGGTGACAGAAGCATCCCCAGAAAATGTATAAAGAAAATCGTGTGGAGGAGCCCTTCCTTTTAATTTCGTGTTACATGTCTCGACCGCAGTACAATTACATTATTCGATGTGGGACTGTAAAAAAATATTAAGTTAAAAAGTTTTCGACGGTGAAAACTAGTGATGGGCCAAGCCCAGGAGACTAGGATTGAGCTACATTACTTGACCCACTGGGTTGGCCCATGGTGAAGTTTAGGGATTTGATACATCCATAGCATATTTTGATATTGCCGAAGCAGATACATTATATCTAATCATCATTTAAACTTCTTTACCCTAACAATAATACAATTTGGACAATTTTTTTTTTTTTTATAGTTTTATTATCTTGTGATACTGTAGTCACTAAATTGGGCGCAACCGCTCATCCAACGGGTATTTGGCGAGCCACTTTAGGACCTTAAACTACGAGGCGTGTGACATTTTGGCACTCAAAACTATAAAGTTTATTACAATTGAGTTGTAAATTTTGTAACTCAATTTAGCGGGACTGAACGTCTAATATGTTACTAGTGTATACAATAATATTATAATTTACGATGCAATAATAATTAATCAATATTGATTAATTAGTTGTTTTATGATTTGTAAAATAGTTAATAACCTTGTTGGACCGTAATCCTCTGTAATTAAGAGTGCTTCTTTAGCGTTAATGATACTGCATTCCTATTGGTCGATTGGCTTGGTCTCTGCGTTCCCATTGGTCGAGTGACGACGATAATCCCCTGGGCCCCACAAATAAAAATTAAAATGAAAAGTAACATTTTCCAAAGGTCCTCCTCGCACCGCCTTTTTTGAAATGGTCCTTTCAACTTTTATTAATTTTTTGAAATTCATAATTTTTTTTTTTTTTTTGTATTTATTTAGATGTTTCTAATCAGTTAAATTCGATAAAAACATTTAAAATATGAATAGCTTTGACGAGCTATTTTGAATGACTTATGATTTAAAAATGAAATGAAATAAAATAAAATAAAATAAAATGAAGGGTACAAATGTGTGGAGACTCCTCAACTATAGGATATTGGTAATTTATCCCAAATTCTCCCTCAAATTTTAATTTTTTATTTAAATTTTTACACAAAATTAAATTAAAAAACTTATTAATCATTAACAAACCTAAATTTATTTTGTAAAAGCAATTAAAACTATTAAATCTGATAAAATTATCAACAAATTTAATAAACTTCTAATTTAAAATTTTAAATTAATTACTTAACTTTAAAAAATTGAAGTTGGGGGGACTAAATTAAAAAATAAAAGTTGTTAAGGGTATGACTTCGTAATAGCACATAGTTGAGGGGGTCGCCATGCATTTTTCACCTAAAACGAAATAGTATAAATAACTCGAAGCTTCCCACGAAAGCGCTCTTCATTTTTCCATTCCTTCTCCACGAAGGAAGGGCTCGTCTCCTCCTCCTTATATCCTCTTCCCCTCCCCCCAAAACCCTAACCCTAACGCTAACCCTTGTAACCTACCTCTTCTTCTTCGCCATGGATGGGGCCGTGGTTGAAGCTTTGAAGGAAGATGACGTCTTGCTTGCCGATTTCGACGTCGAACACCTCTTGGCCGGGTTTTCCGATGACCTCGACGCATCCGACCTCTGGGCCCCGATCTGCGCCCCTCCTCCGCCGGAGTGCGAGTCGGCGAACTCCACAACGTCCGATCCGAGCCCCGCGGGTGGTGGCGACTCTCCCCCGAGCTCGATCTCGATCTCGCCCTACGTGAGCGAGATCGAGAGGTTCCTCTTGGAGGAGGAGGAGGGGGAGGGGGAGGGGGAGGAGGATGGAGAGGGCTTCGACGACGCGTTTCTCGCGGGGTTCTTCGCCGACGCGTCGGACGACGTGGGCAGCGAGGGTGCCGCCGCGGGGGAGGAGAACGTCGAGGAGAGCGCCGGCTCCGGAGATGAGAAGAGGGGGAGCGCCGATGTGGTTGATGTGGAGGGCGACGATCCGATCAGCAAGAAGAGGAGAAGGTACGATTAGCCCTAGGGGGCTTCTTTTGATTTGGTATTGCTTAGCTCTTAAAAATTTTGGATTTTGAAAACGTAAATTTTGGTTTTAATTAAGCAAGATTTGTGCATTTAAATTTCGTTGTGTTTATGCTAATACAGGAAAAATCTTGTGGAAATTAGTTAAAAAAAGGGCCTTGTAATGTAAATAGAGCCAAAAACAGAAGGATTGTGCAATAATTTATTTGTGATTTAGCCCCGCTAGGGGTTTCAATTCTCAGTTACTGTTGTGATTTTATATATATTGGATGGAGCTTTAGTAATTAAAAACAATTGTTAGCTAAAATTTGGTTTAATTAAGCAAGATTTGTGCATTTAAATTTTGTTATGTAAATGCGATTGCAGGAAATAATCTTGTGGAATTTAGTTAAAAATTGAGCCTTGTAATGTAAATTGAGACAAATACAAAAGGATTGTGCAAAAATTTGATTTTGATTATATGTATTGGATGGAACATTGGTAAGTATTGTTGGTTGTTGTGTAATTGTGTGGCCCCTGTTGTTGGGAATTTGATCAGGCAAATGAGGAATAGGGACTCGGCCATGAAATCAAGGGAGAGGAAGAAGATGTATGTGAAGGAGCTGGAGATAAAGACAAGGTACCTGGAATCGGAGTGCCGTCGCCTCAGCTACGCGCTCCAGTGCTGCACGGCGGAGAACATGGCGCTCCGCCATCGCTTGCACGCTGAAGGGCCGCTCGGTGCTCACGTCGCCGTACAGGAGTCTGCCGTACTCTTCGTGGGTAAGAACACTTTGCCAACATCTATGCTCTTCCTTCTTTCTTTGATTATTGCTCATCTCTTGCCAACTTCATTAGCAAATGGTTGAAATTAAATCATTGAATTTATGTGGTTTACTCTATTCAATGTATGGAGCTTCTCCCTATTCCATAGTGAAACTAATTCTAAAGGAAAATCAAGTTACAATGAACATTATAATACAAACTAAGCTTTGGAAACTATGATAAAGTTTCCACTCGGTTAGAATGAGGTATTGCAGTATAGCTTTCTGTACTGTTGTTTTTATGCACACTCCATATGGAATCGAATCTAAATGGAATTCGTTTGATTTCATTCAGAAAATTTTAATTAATGTCAATTAGGAACTAAATATTTCTGTTCGGGATAAATTGGAGTTGAGTTGAATTTGATTCCTGATTTATTGCTTGAACCAGTCGGAAAATCTATTCAGTGTGTACCCTTAGCTCTTTCAGTAATGTAGCAAAAAGAGAGAAATTCATTTTCATATGGTATACCTGGAAGGCGAAGAAGATACACCATTTCTCGCACTTTTTCTCATATACCCTTTGTTGCATGGTACAAGAATTAGGCTACGGATATTCTATTACTAACAGTAACAACATATGTAAATACCCACGAAATTTGACCTCAAATTATGCGTTCGGTTGTATTACAACAAATCGTACCAAATCCTTGCAAATCAATCAAAATCCCATTACAACTCTGCGATATGAGGCAGCCAAGCAAGGTGGTATTCGGCTCTAGCTTCGCCCTGTCTATGATAAAAAGCTAATAATAAAGAAATTAAAGAAATAACAAAGTTTATAATAATTCAATCGCAAATTAAGATTCATGATTGTAATAAGGTACTATATGATTAGAGCAAGACACCTATTAGGAAGGGGCTATTATGCTTTATTTCCTTTTTGCAACTGCTTAATAGAAAAAGAATTTTTTCATATTAGAGAGCCATTTAATGTTTTATCCAGGGAAATGCTTAAAAGAATTAAAAAAAAAAAACTTGAAATACGTTTGGTGATTAAGAGATACTAAAAAGTAGTTGTTCTCTCTGTTGGATTATGAGTGAAAAATCTTCTGCTTGTGTAACCGCCGAGCATAAGCTGCATGATCACTTTCATAATTTTTTTATTTATATGCTATACCATTTGTATCTCTCTCTTTCTTATCATTGGTTTCATCTTTTTCCCAGAATCCCTGCTGCTGGGTTCCCTGTATTGGCTCGTGAGCATCGTGTGCCTCTTCCTAACGCCCGCCCTTCCCGGCCCGAAGGATCCAAGGACTCCAGGAAGTCCAGGAAGAGATCTTTCGCAGGAAGCGGCGGTGGCCGGAAAAATATCAAATGAGAAACTAGGGTTCAACTTAGGATCCGAATTGGTTCTCATGAGAAGGCGGTGCAGGTCTTTGAAGAGGAGGATGAAGTTCTCTTCCCTGTTTCCGCTCCGTCCAATCTCTTTCCATCTAGTCTAGTATTTGTTACATAGAGACTGAGACTTGTGGTAGCTATTTTCAGTGACTTGGTCTTTGATCTTATTACATTTTGCTGTTAAAGCTTTTTGAGTTTGGTGTATCAGTTTAGACTCCGCATGTTCGCTGTTCATAGTAGTCAATAATGTGATATTCTCAATTCAAGTCTTTTTGTTTGGTGAATTATGAAAGTCTTGATTGGAAGTAGATGAGCATCGGTTTGTCTTTTAGATGACATTTGTAAGGTTATTTCGGTGAATCTCAGGGTTGAATCCTCTGCATCCTACTAAGAGATTTTGATCTTGATTCAAACTGAGTTTTTCTTGGAAAGTTAGCTTTTCAAAGAGCGGAAAAATTCGTGAGTTTCACAAATTCGACTCTGTACAATTGTAAGGGGTAGTTCTTATGTATAATAATACACGGCATTTGATCAAAATGGCTTCTCTACAAGTTAAACCTCTAATAAAGCCTTGTAATTGGTGTTGCAAACTCGACAAAAAATAAATGCCACACGACGAACTACAAAGAAAATACTTTGTGATGATATATGTATGAGCAACAAGTAATTAATTCACATTGGAAAGAACCCTTTCATTGTTGATTTATGTTTCTCTAGTCCCTTGTTTTCTATATTATGCAGAGTTCACTTTCTTGTTCTTCTCAACCCACCATGAACACATTACCTCTGAAAATCATTTGTCAAATAAATATACTTGATAAAAAAAAAAAAGGAGCATTACCACTGAATACATAGATAAGTTTTCTTAAATCACGTGTTTCGGTACCTGCGGTAACGCAACATGAACAACACCAGTTGACAGAGATCTCTTTAGTACAATCTTCATAACTAAGAGAAAAAATCTGCAGTGATCTACAAGGTTTTACCGCCGCTATTCAACATGAGAGAAGCTGCAGCTGCAGCAGCGGTCGGAACAATTCCAGTTGAAACGCCGGGCTTTGACAGATGCAGTAGCCTGCAGTGTCAAACACGAATCTCATGTAAATTGCTATACAATATCATTTATACAACTCAAAAGCAAAAGTCAGCCCTTTTAACAAGATGATACTCACGGAGCCAAATGCTCGCACAAGGAAGTAACGGCAGATACAACTTCGTTATAGTTATCTGCTGCGGCAGGTGCCGTAATTTCCACCAGTTGTATGCTAGGAGTAATGAGCACGGCTTCGTCGGTGGAATGAAGCTTCGGCATTTTATATGCAGAAGTCACAGTTACAGTGATTTGTGCTCCTCGCTGGAGACGGAAGGCGAAACCCACCTTCAGAAGCTCGTGGTCTAATTTGTATCCCAGGGCATAGAAGAAGCGTAGCACATTATTGCTCGCTTTGCTCTCTGTTACTTGTCGCACTTGCACGCAGATTTGCTCAGCTGCTGCGCCTCTCACGGCACCTCCGACATGTCTGACAGTCCTACATGATTACTAATAACTAGTCACGCAGACTATATTAGATGCAAAAAGGCCTGTTTGGCCTTGCTAGAACTGCACAAGTGCTGCCTGCCGGAGTAGAGTTGTTCAAAGGAGAATTGAAAAATCTCCTTAATGGCTTTATGTTGCAGCAAAAAGCAGAAGCTTCAAGTTGGAGCTTCCGCTATTTAGGCCCAAGAACTCATTTTAGCCCCTCACCAAAGCAAAAGATCCAGATCTGGTTTCTGGAAACTTATGCTTTCTTGGGTAAAGAATTGTTAAAGGAGCTAGGCTAAACAGGCACCAAGAATAAGCAAAAAGCAGATGAAACTGATATATGGATACCAAGTTGGTGTGGGGAGTGCTAAATCACACAAGAGACGGACCTCCGAGGGCACCACACCTGTAACAGAAAAGGTAAGGGACCTATAATAATTGCGCCCGAGAAGCGCTGATATATTATATACATATATTTGTCACTACAAAGTGATTACCGAGGTTTGGTCCACTTTTGAGGCATAGCTCATGAACCCTGACACGCTCTTTCGGAGCACCACATAGACCCTGGAGAAGAGTCTCAAGGGCCTCAACATGCTGTAGATAAGGAAGAACAAGAACGGCCAAGGTTATTAACATCATTAATGTATATTAGACAAAGGGAAAAAAAAAAAAAACTGAGAGCGGAGTAGCAAATTAAATACTAGCATACTGGGTCCAAATATATTTGCCGACCTTAATAAGAATTAACAAAGAGTGTCACCATTCAAGTTCATTTCTCACATACTTTCCAGTTTCAACAAGTGAAGCTTGTGGAAATGCTAAAACTTCAAGTTGGGCTTATTCAAATTTGACATTAGTGCAATCACATAGCAAATGCCATCCAACTAAATTCCAGATTAGCAGGACCAGAAGCAATCTCATGGTGCAAACGTGTATGAAAAACATGAAGCCGCCAATATCATCATACCTCTAGTTCTCAATTTTTTCTTTCTTTAATATATACCGACTCATATTCAGGGCAAAAAAAAGAAGGTGTATGATTTAATCTCTAACCTTGCACTTGCTAAATTTTGCCAATCCCAAAGCAAGCCTAAGATGCGGAGGCCGTTAAGACACGATGGATGACCAGGGAGGAAATCGAGTTTTAAAATGGTCTTCGATATGGTGTGATACTCGGAAAAAGAGCTTGACGACACAAGGACACGATGGAAACAAGCACTTTCTAGGACGTGGTTAGAATTTCAAATATTTTTTTTTCCCTTTTTAGAGAAAGATAGCAAGCTATCCGCTTCGTTCATGTTTTTAGACATGAACTTAGCTAGAAATATGAAGCAACTAGGCTTCCAAAAAGGGACCTCGTCTACCGACCATCTAGCCTTCAGCCAACTGCGCTAGGTACGGTTGGTGTTAGAATTTCAAATGTTGTTTTGAAGTGGAGACTGGACTAATATCCTACAGAAAAGGCTATTATATTCTTTGATTTGAAATGGAGGCCAACAGCTAACTTAACCGAAGTGCATCCCACGGTATTTACCAAAGTGCATCCCATAGTATTTTGTTTCCGTACGAATATCACGTTCTGCATACCACAATGAATCAATTATGATATATTTTCTGCGGTCCTAGCAGAAAACAGAAAAACATATCTCTATTCGCTTTAACTCTATTTAACCCTCAATCCCAAACGGGGTCTAAGAGATAATACGATTCCAGTGCATAGTAATGCTTGTGCTCCATCTCTTATTTACTTGAAGTGAAATTCGCTACGCCTCTACAATACAGATTCTAGTAGATATTCCTTAGTGGCGTCCTGTTAAACTCCCCATAAGCGATTGCAATTGAACTTAAAATATTTACATGAAGGAAAAGAGAACAACTATAACAAACGTCAGTAATACCTGCGTCTCGATGATCCCTTGTACCACACACTCCATTTATGATTCAACTCTCATTCTCCAACACAGTTCCTTTAATTCTGAAAAGCTAAGTAACAAAATGAACCTAGATCAAGCAGGAAAAGAGCCACATTTTAGATAAAGCATCAAGCTCCTGATTCATAACAACATACTGCTAAAGAATTATGAAAATAACCTTCAAAGATCACACCTTTATCTAATAGAATTAAAGCCTCTTCAATTATTATTATTTTTTTTTGTAGGGAAATTACAGTTGATGATCCCGTAAAACAAAAGATGTAGCTGTAGTCACTTGGGCATTTCATCAAACAGGTTGTGGATACTGAAAACCACAGCTAACAGAATAAAAACAAAAACAAAAACAAAACCAAAAAAAAACCAAATTGGAATTCTCCAAATTTTCACGTTTATCATAATCTAAACCACAAATAGTATCAAAATCACCAAAAAAAAAATTATGGAAAAAAAGGAAAGAACTGAGAAAGACAGCAAAAACTCAGAAAGGCGTTTCATCAAACAGGTTATGGATACTCACAACCGCAGCTAATCGAATTAAACTAAAACAAAAAAATCAAATTGGAATTCTCCAGATTTTCAAGTTACTCCGAACCTAAACCACCGAATAGTATTAAAATCACCAGAAAAAATTATGAAAAAAAGGAAAGAACTCGGAAAGGCAACAAAAACACATGTTTTTCTTACTCAATGTGTCGGAAACCCTAGATTTTTAACCTAGATCGTAAAAAGGGAGAGGAAAAGTGTAAGAGAAGAGGTTTCACGGGATACGATGAGTCGAGGAAATAGTAGAAGTACTCCACCTTCTCACAAATCGCGTTAAAAATGTGATTTTTTTTTTTTTTTGAAAGTTAAATAAATNCTTTTTTTTTTTTTACTTTTCTCTTTTGAATTTCAAAATCTTACGTTTTACTCCTCAACATATCTTGTTTATATATTCAGCTCCATCTCTTATAATTTATACTAAAAATATTTTTAAAAATAATATAAATATATTAAAAAATTTTGTTATAAACTAAGTAAGAACTATTCACCCTCTCCTTTGAAAGTATTTTTGAAATTTTAAAGAAAAATATAGATTTTTGAAAATTTAAAAAAAAGTAAAAAAGTGAATGTTTAAGGAGAGTTTTCCGTGTTTTAGCCTTTTTTTTCGTTCTAAATTTAATGGATCGCCTCCCACAGAACATTTTTTAAATAAAAATAAAAATAAAATAAAACAATTTTAAAAATATATGCCCACATTTTACTTGAAAAAAATCTAAAATAAAATACTTAGTGTTTGCTTGTTTCCTCCAAAATGAAAATGAAATTATTTTTACTTCTGGGGGATGAATGGTTTGTTTAATAAATTTAATTACGCTCCTCAATTCAACTACGCCTGATTTTGGAATAAATCTAAGTACAACACTTGGGGCTTCATCTATAGTTTCAAATTCGAACTCTAATTATTTTATATTTTCAGCTAAATTTTTTTTAAAAAAAAATTAGTTAGAATTTCGTCTGTGGTCCAACAATAGCATTTTACAACAACTACAACAAAACAAGCAGTTTTTTTTTTTTTTTTTTTTTTTTTTTTGGGCTTAGATCGAGAATTTAAGTGCCGTAGCACGGAGTCGTGCTCAAAATTTGTTGGTACGATACGACACAGCATGATGCATGCTAGGCCATGCCGATGTGTGCCAGTCATAAAAAATAAATATATGCCAACACATAATAGCATGTAGTATTTAGTTTCTTTAGAAACAAAATATTCTAACTATTTATTATAATTTTTATCAAATCTTTTGAATTTTATTGAGAAAATTACTCACTAATTTAAAAAATAGAGAGTTTTGAACTGTGCCATCGGCTCAGAGACTGTATCGTGCTGATATTTTGTTAGCACGGTACGGCACGATAGATACGGCCCGTACTAATGGACACTTAAATCCTTGGCTTAGATAGCTGCAATTGCATGGAAATTGTAGCTTGAAGTGTATGAAACCAATCAGCCCCTATATTTTCGATAGAGTGCCTGTTCAGCACTTATGTTTGAGCTTTTTAATTAGGGTTTTCAGCACAGTATTTGGCAGAAATGAAAAAATTTGCAATTTCTGCTGGTGGAGAGAAGTAGAAATGAAATTTGAGCTCCACAAATCAAGAGTTCTTAGTTTCTGAACTGGTAATTTTGTTGCAGAGAAAGAGTTTGTTTCTAGGAAAAATAAATCAGGGTTTAGTGCTGTACTCAACAGCAGAACCCTACAGAGTACAGACTGCAGATCAGAACTGGGAGTAAAATAGGACCTGACAAACCATGTCAATAATAACTGCACCAATTTAACAACTGATCCCAGTCAGAACAATTTATGATATAAGATGCTAAAAAAACCAAAGTTTGGATAGGATTGCAAACTCAATAAGCACACAAGAAAAACACCATTCTCTAGCTCAAGAGGATTTAAGTGCCCGTGAGCATTAGCTTTACCAACAAGATATCGGCATAATACGTCTCCCTACTAGTGACACAGCTCAAAATCCTCTCTCTTTTTTCTTTTTTTTTTAAACTTAGGAAGTAATTGCGTTAATGAAGTGCTCGAATATACTAATGCCAAAAAGGAAAATATTTTATGTCATAGTATGTCGTAATACGTGGCATGTCATGCACCATATTGTGCCGCACTAGCTAATGCTTAGCACAATCCTATGTCACCGTACTTAAATCCTTGCTTCGGCTTCTTATTTGGTTAGAAAAGAAATGGGGATAAAACCACAAAGTTAAAGAAAAACATGAGAGAGAAGGAAAAGAATTGCCAATAAAGCTCCATAATTATTGGACAGCTTAATATGATTGGTAACAAAGAGATTAGTAACAACCTTGAATTTGACCAGGGAACAGAGAGCATCAAGCCTCCTACTGCATGCTCTCAAAGCACAACTACTTATTTGAACATGAAAGAGTTCAGAAAAGACTTCCCAAGTACACAAATCAGAGACCCCGCTAAACATGCAAACACTCGGTTCGCATTACGAGACTTTGCATCCAGTGTGTAACATACGCATCGCGAAAACCACCCGATAAGAAAAGAGAAGGGCCATAGAACCAGATTTGCTTCATGGACTTCGGAAAATAATTTAGCTCCTAATGTTTACCTATACCGGTCGGCGGACTCCAATTCCGACGACGGTTCAAGTCCATCCTCCGCCAATCTTCAACATAATCTGGCAGGGAATGGGAATTTACGGACACCTGATGACAGAAGCAGGGCTTCAGAGCATATTTGAGCTCTTTGCTGCTTCTCTTAGCTCCATCCGACGGAGCGACTCCATGTTGACTTTCTTGGTACATCTGGCGACCACGGCAATGGACAACCAACCTATTTCCCCATAAAAGAAAATTGTGAATCAATGTGTTCTGGCGTAGCACAGCATTAAAAATAGCATATTATTGTCATAGAGAAATCAAGGAAGGAAAGGGATCATGCTTCTTGAGAACACATATGTTATAGCTGTCACAACTAACATCACAATTGCATGAAGAAGTTTAAAGAATCAGAAAATCTAAAAGACATAAGACCAAGTCAGGACCAAGTCAGGAATTACTAGTCCAATATGTAGTCTAGAATTCACGGAAAAGACGAAAGATTACTAATAATGAAATATTTAAGAAAAACATTTTAGGCCCATAAAATGATTAGAAGAGATTTTGTCCTGAGCTGCTCCTTGTCAACATCGCACATCAGAAGGGATTTAATTATCTAATATTTAGATTCTTCCTCTGTCAGCTGAACTATACAGTGATGCTTTTGGGTTGCAGCAGAAGTGCAAATAAACTTGTGTTCCATCAACTAGCCTACTAGGTAGGTGCAAGTGCTAGCTTCTATCTTTGATTAAATTCGCTGCTTATAGGTACGGAATGCATTTGTTTTTTCACCATTACCATCAGCTTAAACAGAAAATTTGAAACCGAGGAGTCATAAGGTAGAATAAGAAACTAACCTCTAGAATGCAAAAGATGATAGCTTGCAAGGAAAGAAGCGTGCCGCTCGAGTAGCAGTGCAGTTCTTCGTCCTGCTGCATATCTATAGGATACCTGCTGCGAAAGAGTAATTTATAATCAGTTCAAAACTTCAAACAGAGTTGGAAGAAATTATATTATCAGTTAAGGCTGAATGGGTACCTCCAAATGTCGCTCATAACGAAGCTCCTCTCAACCAGTTGCTCGCTCTGAACCACCACCCTGTATGAATTGTGCTGAATGAGGGATGAATAACTGTGGCTGACCTTGTAGTGGACCTGCTATTCCTAGAACATCAGTCAACAAAGCATAGTTACAACAATAAAAGTCTGCTAGATTATAGGATGCATCTCGTTAAGTGATAAAATAACATAAATGTATAGTATAGCATGAGTCAAATTTACGCTAGTCAAAATAACAAAACTGGTGGCCTTATTTCAATGTATTTTACTAATATTTCTAATGCAAAACAACATCTAAATGACTTTAGATACCAACCAAATATTGCAAAAAACATCCATGAAATTCTAAAGTTTCATGTTCCAAAAGGCTGAAGCCTTTTACCTAGTTCCAAGATAAAAGCATACATGTATATTGAAATATAAAAGAAAAATTAAAGGACGTAAAACTAGGGATGCAAACGGATCCGGGTTGGTGGAGCTCCCGCCCCGATCCGTCCCGACGGGAGCAGTAAATGGGAGAAAATAAACGGATTCGGGGCAGGAAACGGGGTAAGTTTTACGATCCGAGACGGATTCGGGGCAGGAAACGGGAAAAATTTTGACCCGCCCCGAATCCGCCCCGAATATCATTTGCATTTTTAAAAAATATTCCCAAAAAATAATATATTTATAAAAAAAGTTTAAAATACAAATAAGTTATTACTCTCATTTCTAATGTATTTGAAATATTTGAATTTTGTTTTGAATTGTGATTGATATTTTTAATTTTTACCATTAATATTGTTAAATTATATATATAATATTATTAAAAATTATTAATTTATATTTTACAAAATATTAATAATATTATAATTTTATAAAAAATATTAGTTGGCGGGGCGGATTCGGGGCGCCGGCGGGAGGCGGGTTACGAGGCGGGGCGGATTATGGGATGTATTTTTTAACCCGTCACGGATTCGGGGCGGGAGGCGGGGCGGATTTTTGCTAGTCGGGGCGGGAGGCGGGGCGGGTCTCCCGCCCCCAGATCCGCCCCGTTTGCATCCCTACGTAAAACATTCATTTACGCTCTCCAACTTGTCTTCTAATTTTTATGTTGTATCAATAATGCATAAAGCGTGTTAAAAAAGTAATTCATTAACAATCATAGCAATGGAAGCATGTGAAATAAAACGTCAGATTCTTCTAACAAAGACAGACGATGTATTGATGTTCTTAAAAGATTGAGACTGCAAACAGGAAAGTAGCACCATTAGTATGTCAACAAGATGATAAATTCGATTGGAACTCTTTTTAAGTCACACGAACAGAAGGATGCCAGATCATCACATTTTACTAACATTTTGATTTTTATTTAAAATGAGTAATGTAACCTCTGCAAAAGAGAAGTATCATCAATTATTACTGGCTCAATATCAGTTTGAGAGCTAAACTAAAGTAAAAATGAAAAGCTTCTGAAACAAAATAACAGTAACAGATATGCAAAAATGATTATGTGATAAAGAAAAAAGCTGCAGTGACGGAAAGTGAGAAGACAATGGAATGGAGAAGCATGATGAGGAAGTAGATTTCACACTAACAGCAAAGAAGAAATATAAAGAATTGGCCACAAACCATGATTTAAAGCCCACTTCCTCACTTCTGTAATCCCCTACACTTAAAGATATTAACAAAAAACGAAAACTAGACTTCCTAGGAGCAATATCACACTCTCATATTATCTTTTGTGATCACGGTGTTTTTTAAAATTTTGTCACGAAAAAGGACCCAACATTCAACACAAAAAACTTCAATGTTTAAAATTTTTGCTTCCCATCAGAACATGAGTACAAGCTGTTATCTAGAAATGCTAAGATATTCACTTCTACGTCTATCTAAAACCATTTAGAAAGAATCTAAAAGGACATTGTATATATATGAATGCAGTAATATGTTTTGTTATAGAACTGCATTACCATGGATATACATCAGCTAAGTTTAATACAGCATAGAGTAGTTGATTAGAAGCTTGCCTGTGGGATATGGTGCCTGAATAGGAGTTGCAGGTGCAGTAGTTACTCCATTGACAGTTGGACCAGTCAATTGCATAAGCTGATGATGACTAGGCAACGCATAACTCGGAAATGTTGGAAAACCCGGACTACTAGGTTGAGGCTGGCCAAATTGCCCATATGGGATAACTGCTGGGTTTGCCATTCCGGGTGCACCATAAAATTGAAGATATTGTTGTCCTGTATAAGGAGTATAGACATTCTAGAAAAGAAAAGAGAATCATTAACTAGCAGAAGAATAACTTGGATCCCAGAGAAAGATTTATGGTCAATATGATTCTTAAGTACTCAAACCTGTTGGTATACATATTCAGGTCCAAATGCTGGATACCTGCACGAGAGAACACTTGACTAATGAATAAGATTTTAATGATAATATACATAAGAATAAAGGCAAATTCGATGTCAATAACAACATACTATAGCTAATTAGCAATTTACGTTTTTTCCCCAATCTTAGTGGTAAAATAGACAGGCTGTGTGCATTTTTGAATCCAAGTTTCCCTACTTCACTTGAAAAGATATTTGACATTTGTAAAGACTATAAAGTGTCCGTAGAATAACTTACCCATATGGTTGATATGGAATGGCTTGTTGGTAGTTGTATGGAAATGTCTGTACATAAGTGGAATTTCCAACATATGAGCCACGAGGAACTGGAAAGCCTCCGGAGTAAGGGGCTGCCGGCCTTATGTGCACTATTCCAAAAGAAAAGGAGAAAACGATCCGCATTTAGTTACTTAAAATGAGACATACACATAAATACATGAAAAACAGAACGCAGTAAGTAGAAAACCACAAATGAGAGTTCTATATCAAAGTGCTCATGTTTTCCCTCAACACTCCATAGTCAGTGATGTGCAGTACTAAGAACGTACTAATATCTGATAAACAGTGGTTTCTTATTTGGTTAAATGTTGAAGAAGAGACCGGCCATTGTCAAAGAAGTAAGAAATTAATTGGGGCCCTTGGGTTTAGGAACTTACGTTCTTGAGTCTCCCCCAACGCGCGCGCGCGCACGCGCACACACACACACACACACACACACACAAAAACCACTATATGCACACCAATTAAAAAAAGGAAAATAGCACACATATACGCACATATGAAATACAAAGAAGAAAAACAAGTATTGGAGGTGAAAGTCAACAGGTAAAGCAAATAAGACTCGAGCCTAACGAGAGTGGACAAGAATTAAGCCTATCAGCTTGCCCCAAACCACCTATCACCAACATCTAAAGCAAAACAAAACTTCCTAGCAGCATAAGATAACAAGGTGTATGTTTAAAATGGAATCTTTTGTTGGCCACAAGACCTCACATAAGAAGTAGTTCAACCTCCTAGCAGTCAGTTAACACTAACTTCCACTTGTTACACCAATCTCATATGACAAAACTAAGAATTCAGCATCATGCTCATGCAAGTGATTTCTTAAAAAGCGATTTTGGTTTCTTGGCTAAACTATCACCATCATCTTAAGCCTGTTTGCTTTGATTTATCACTAGTCTTTATCTTCTATTTAGCTCAAACTTCCTCTCTGATCCCAAACTGTTCTCTCTCACCATCTGGATTCTCTAAATGTTCCAATTTTCAGGTCAAAATCATGGATGCCAGCAGCATTCATTCTTGTGCACTTCAAAGCATCGTTGTATTCGGCTTCGACCAAGAACTCGAATATCAACTTCCAGACGCACTGGAATTTCCATATCAGGATCATAAGTTCCTGCCAAGAAGTCCTGTAAATTTTTGTGGAATCATAAATCGACAAATAAAACTAGGACCACAAACACCACACCAATTTGACAAATGTGCTGCCATCACCTAGTTGAAACAAAAGGAAAGTTCATGACAGAAGTTGATAAATCATACTTCTAGATGTTCTCAAGCGCCATTAATTATCATAACACTAATACAAGCAGACTATGAAAAATAGAGCATGCAAAATATGTTGTGCAAATCGGTGCGACGAAATATCGTAGACAAGACAGAAAGGCCTGACTAAAAGATTCCCATATAGAAAAGAGGATAATTATTGGTTATTGGCAACAAATGATACAAACAAAACTTCAGGTATTACGAACAACAAGGAAAAGATGGCAAATATATACCTAGGATCTAAGTAATTATTTAACTCTCTCCAAAAACTTTAAACTAGGCAAATAACAGGTTTTTTTCAACCACTAAGAAAATTCTAAAAGTTCATATCCTCCATGCTAGACACCCTCTATTTGAACAATACTTCTAATACATCTCCAAGAATGCTCAATTTACTCTTCAAATAGACAATTTCCAACTTTAGCTCTCAAAAACGTTTTCAAAATTATCTTTTCAAAGAAAATACATCTACCGTCTGACACCGACAAATTTTGAAAAGCACTGATGAAGATAACGGATCAGATGGACCAGGAATATCTATCTTCAAAAGCTTCCACAATCCAAACATGAAGCATATAATTTACTGACGTATCCATGAGATCCCCTCGCAGGTTTCCACTTATCTACAAGATGTAGCATCACAGTGCAAGGTGTTAATGGGTCCAATCGACTCATGCCAGGAACCGTGGTTATCCACTCCAACTTGTCATGGTGTGAACCAAATCTGGCCAACCTAAGCCTCCCTCTTGCTACATTCCCATTATAAAGCCCTCCAAACACTATCATTTTTCCGAATAAATGAAATAAATTCAAAAACCAAGCTCAGTGCGGCTCTAACGTAGGAATGCCAAAACGGTCAACCTAGGCCCAGCGTTAGACATCCCTAATTAGTGCTAGAGTTTCTAGGCGACATCTCGACTACATGTTACTTCGAACTCCTCTCGAGTGTTTCTTTGTCCATATCATCAGGTGTGGTTCTTCCATAGTAAAGCATCCATGCTCTACATTAATCTCAAATTGCTACCCTAGACAAATTTTTTCTTTTTAAGTCACTGTTGGGTCAATTCATACCTATTTTTGGAAGCAAAATATAAGCATCTAGGACGAATCATAATCATCTACTGTTGACTAAACCGGTGGATGAGAAAATTCCCACATGAAGAAAAACAAAATTAAATGAATGGTTACAGTGTAGTAACCCTAGGGTTTTAGGCGTGTACCACAAACAACATATCGGAATAATTTCCACAAAGACAAGACAACAGCAAATAAATGCAAGAATCAGAATATACCAACTTGAAGTGAGAGATCACATAGATTGCTTGCATCATAACATAAAAGATGATAACAAGTTATTTTTTCCGACATGTTTCATAGACAACTCGGAAAAGGCTAATCACTGATCAACTAAAAGCACCAAAAATAGCACCTTTAAAGAGGCATTTGATATATGAGATTTTGCATTACAACTTATAAGGTGAAGAAGGCCTACCATAGGGTGGTGCCGGTCGAGGCCGCCCTTGCGAAGCCAAATTACAATTGGCCTGTCGGCCTTCGATTACGGGAGCCGGTTCCAAGCAAGCCCTCGCCGCCGACTCTTCGTCCCGAAAAGTCACCTGAAGATTCAGCCCCTTAACACCCGCAAAGATCGAATTTTTCACGAAATTCCGATAACAACAACGACGATGACTCACAAAGCCGTATCCCTTGGATCGGCCGGTGTACCGATCGGAGATGACGACGGCCTCGAGGATCTCGCCGTAGCGCTCGAAGTGGCGCCGCAGCCCCTCGCTCTGGGTCTGCCACGCGAGCCCCCCGACGAACACCTTCGTCCTGGTGGTGTCGCCGAAGGGCGAGTTCAGGTAGTGGAGAGCCGGGGCGGCCCCCGCCCCCGCCCCCGCCCCGGCGTGCGGCGCCATCGGAGGGGGCCGAGGGTTCATGCCCAGAGGCAAACCCTAGAAGAGCTCGAACTGGAGAGGGGAAAGGGGGCGCGGCAAGAGGAGGATTGAGGAGATGGGGTTCAACCAGTACTAAACCCGGCAAGGCGGTAGCTTTACAGGGCGGAGGAGATGGTCGGGTCAAAAGGGGTAATGGGCTCGTTGGCGATCAGGGAAACACGACAAGGGTTTGTTCGATTGGTGGCGGTGGTGGGATGAGGCGAAGAGGACGACGAAGAAGAAGAAGAAGAAGAAGAAGACGCTCACCATGGGAGAGAGAAAGAGAGAGAGCTTCTTCTTCTTCTTCCTCTCTCTCTCCTCCTCGCCTCCTCGCTCTCTCTCTCTCAAATGCGGAGTCGCGAACACAGCGAAGATGAGAGAGAGAGAGAGAGAAAGAGAGAGCGAGCGTGGGCCATCGACCCCTCGCTCTTTAATTATTAGTTTGGTCAAATAAATAAATTAATGGGAAAACTTCCAAAAACCCCCTGTATTTCGTACTTTCTCACTTTAGTACTATATAATTTAAAGTGTACCAATTTGCCTCCCCTGTGGTTTCGTTTTTCTCTTTTTATTATCAATTTTATTATTATTTTTTTTCTTAAATCAGTGACAAAGTTAAAATTAAAGGGTACTAAAGTAAATATTCGATAAATCTAAGTGGGTTTCTGAAGTTTTTTTTGTATATAATTTAACGAAATATTAAGAAAATATTGCCGAAAAGATAAAAATAAAACTACATGGGAGCAAATTGATACACTTTAAACTATAGGATACTAAAGTGAGGAAGTATGAAACCACATGGGGGTTTTTGAAATTTTTCCTAAATTAATTAATTAATAAATAAATTGCACCATTGGTCATTTAGTCCCCAACCTTTCTCCTTTTTTCACTTTGCTCTCTGAAGTTTTTTGTTTTGTTTTTGTGTTTTTTTTCTTTTTATTTTTTTGGTTAAGAGAAAGATTGCAAGCTATTTATTTCTTCTTTTTTTTTTACAAAATAAGCTCATCAAGAGTGTTTAGCACAAGTAGCAAAGTGCTTAATAGTTGGTATCTGAGATCCCAAGTTCGAAACCTGCTTGATTTTGCTTTAATAAAAAATAAACTCAGTTAGAAATATAAAGCAATAAGGCTTCAAATTTGAGAAATCGAGTACCAACCATTAAGTCCTTAGTCAGCTGCGCTAAATATGGTCAATTTTTATTAGGCTTCATATTTTATGCCAGTTAAGTTTATTATAAAGAAAAAGAAAAAACTCGGATAAAAGTACGAAGCAATTAGGCTTCAAACTTGAAACTGGAGTATCAATCATCAAACTCTTAGTCAACTGCGCTAAGTATCGTCGATTTTTATTTTTATTTTGCTATTGGGTTCCTAATTTTTATATTTTAATTTATGTTAGTTCACGAAAATCTAAATTTTAGTTAATTTTGATGAGATAGGCCAGGACACATCAGACTCCAATATAGCATTGCTTACTTATACAGATTATTAGATTATAGTTATGATTCGATAGTTCTCAATCAATCTCCGCACTAATCTTTTGAAATTTTTAGAAGAATTTGATAGCACTTTTTGGCTCAGTACTTAAGCCCTTGTTTGGTTGGGGGTTAAGGGGTGGAATAACTCCTAAACCTTCATTTTATTCCCAAACACCTCAAAAAATGGGTGGGGTCCTCAAATAAATTATTCCAGATTAGCTAACTCCACCTAACCCCACCAAACTCCAACCAAACACTATTTTATATTCATAATAACCCACTATCTTTCTTATCACACCTACTCCAACCAATCATTATCCTTCTTTATCAATCATTATCTTCTTATCCCACCTACTCCAACCAAACACTATTTTTCATTATTCTAGACTAACTCCAACCCCCAACCAAACACAAAAAAATTTTAACCACACTTTAACCCTGAACTTAACCCTCTTCCTGGAATAGCTACTTTTTTCTTAACCCCGAACCAAACGGAGGCTAAGGGCATGTTTGTTTCAACGTAAGTAGACTTGGGGTAGAAGTGGACTTTGAGTTGAAGTGGAGTTGGGGTGAAAATTAGTTCACTTCTGCTATTTGTTTTTAACTGTGGAAGTGCAGTTCTGTGAGTTCTGTTGTTTGTTTGGTAGAAAGTAGATGACGTAAAAAATGTAGCTCTCCACCCTCGGTATATTTACCTTCAAAGTGATATCATTGTCTATTTGTAACTTATAGTGAATAATAAATTATAATAAATAAAAATTAATATAATTATATATGTATATAATTATATATATGTATAATTATAAAATAAAATTTTAAAAAATTATATTATTTGTTTGCATATAAATTATAATAATGCAACAAATAAAATTCTAAAGTTAAAAAATTATTAACATTTAACAAATTCATTTTTCATCATTTTCTAAATATACAAATTAAACAAAAAATTTATTAAAGTTTATCTAATCAAATTTGATCATATTTTAGAAGAGGTAACCCTAACACATTAATTTATTTTTGCCTTTTTTTCACTTCACCGTAATTGACTTCGCCCCATGGGAGGGCGAAGTCAAGTTCATTATTTTAGGTAAACTGGACTTTCGGGCGTAATAAAATTACGGTGAACCAAACGGCGGAAGTGGTGAGTTTTCACCGAAAATCATTTTCCCCGTCACACTTCCACCTCACTTCCTTCGAAACAAACAGGCCCTAAAAGTGTTTTGTTCCAAAAGAGACAGTTGGCACGGAGGGCCATATTGAGTTTGGTGAAATTAGGGTTGATGTGATGTGTGCACATATAGGAGTGGGAGTTGATGTTAGTGACTGGTACAATTAATTTTTTACAATTAAAGTTCAGAATTTGATTGTAAAAAATAAAAGAGTAGAGAGCAAAATAAGAAATCAAGTATAATTAAAATAATTAAATAGTTAATTAATATATCTAACTGTAACTTTTAATAAAGTTTTAAACTTAAGTTACTGAAACTATTCAATTGTAAAATAAAACAACAAAAGTTAAAGAAGTCTTAATATATAGAATAAAAAAAAGTCAAGGGGCCATTATGGAATATAGTTTTAGGGATCTCCATCTATTTTTACCAAAAGTTTGCGGATAAACCCTCAATTATGGCATATTTTGAACTTGATCCTTCCATCTTTGTTTACTAATTTTTTTAGACTTGGTTCAATATGTTTGTTTTTAGGAAAAACTTCAAAACCCCTCCTGTGCTTTCGCACTTTTTCACTTTAGTACCCTGTAGTTTAAAGTGCATCAAGTTAGTATCCTGTGGTTTTGCACTTTCTCACTTTAGTACCCTGTGGTTTAAAGTGTATCAAGTTAGTACCCTGTGGTTTCGCATTTTCTCACTTTAGTACCCTGGGGTTTTTTATCGAATATTTATTTTAGTATCCTTTAGTTTAACTTTGTCATTGATTTAACGAAAAAAAATACTCCGAAATAAATAATAAAAAGAGAAAAATAAAATCTCATGGTACTAACTTGATATAAAAATGAAACCACAGAGTACTAACTTGATACACTTGATTTCTTGAAACCACATGGTATTAAAGTGAAAAAGTGCGAAACAATAGGGTACTAACTTAATACACTTTAAACTATAGGGTACTAAAGTAAAAAAATACGAAACCACATGATTTTTTTTTTTTTGAAGTTTTCCCTTGTTTTTAAATTTAAAAAATATTATTAGTACATAGGCCAATTATTAGGATAAAATGAAATAAACATCCGACGCATCTTGTACAACACCACGTGGCCGATTTGATGTCTCCTAATTCACATTTGTAGCATGAGATACTTGAATCATGATTGAAACTCGATACTCATTACTTGTAGATGAAGTTTGTATCTATCAGCCAATCAAACAGTTGTTGATCATCAATAATTTTATTATGGTATTATTAAATATATACAGTTGAAAAAAGTTACAAAATTGTTATGTACTCGTTACAAAAGTATAAGTAACTTATTTGAATTTGAATATTTTTAGGAGTATCAAGTTATTGGTATTTTATATTGTTTCAATGATACAACATTCGCATTTACGATTGACATTGTGAAACATAATATGCGGCATATACATTTTTTTATAAAACTTAAATTTTGTGCTTTTTCAATTTTATTTATTTGGGATGTGTTTGGTTCCTCGTAAAATCACTCCGAAAAATTTTTTTCGGTTGAAAAGTGAAATTCCTGTGTTTGGTGGCTCGTAAAAAAATTTTCCCAATTTTTTTTTTTTTTTACAGATTCTTAGAAAAACAAGGGTAATTCGAGCGAAAAACGAAAACGCGCGGCCTTGCGCACGCCGCGCGGGAGAAGAAAGGGCGCGGTCCACAAGGTCCGCTCCACCTCGTGGACCGCGTGAGGCGAGGTCCACGCGCAGCGTTGCGCATGACGCGGGGAGAAAAAAAGGCATGGTCCACGAGGTCCGCTCCACCTCGTGGACCGCGTGAGGAGATGGACCTCTCTTTGTGCCCCACTTATATATATATATATACTAGTTATAGTGCACGTGCAATGCACGTAATATTTAATTAAATTAAATTTATATTTATAATTTAAATTTAAATAATTATTGATGGTATAAATTTATATATCAGTTAATTTTTTTCTAAAATTAATTTTTTTAATATGTATCCAAATTTTAAAAATTTAAAATAATTCTAAATTTTAAATTAATAAATTCATATTTAAATTTATGAATAAAACTCAAAATTTGAAATTAATTTTGAATCCATAATTTGAATATAAATAATTATTAAAGACATTAATTTATTTATCATCCCATCTATTTTTTAAATTTGATATATTTTCAAGTTAAATAATTATTTATAATTTGAAATACTGTTTACACACCTACAATATTAATTCACATTTGAAATTATGAACCAAATTTAAAATTTAAAGCTGATTTTATAAGCTTATTTAAATTATTTTTTTTCAAATCTAATTTTTTTTAGTTAGCTAATTGAGAGATAGTAGATACAAAATATTTTCAATGTTTGTTGCATAGAAATTTTCGTTTTTTTATAAGTACTGGAATATTATTTTTTATGGGAATACGTAAATCATCTTCGGTTTACAAAAATTTGAGATAAATATAAATTTCTTTCTATTTCTCGCAAATATAATCCAATATTTTTTCCGACTAAAAGGATATGTCTGTAGTCAACAATTATTTTAATAATTATCTCAATTAATATCAATTTGTGAATCATATTTACTACAAATTAAAAGTTTAAATTGTAAATTATATGTTATATTTTATTGAAAAAATATTCTCAGATTTTAAGTATTAGTAGTAAAATTGAGATAATTTTATATATATTCACTTTAAAATATTATAATTAAATATTATATATGCTGAAGGTATTATGTGATTGTATATTTATAGGTGCGGATATTACATGTGAGAATGCAATATTTAAGAAATGCAAATATTATTTGTGATAAAATATGATATTATGTTGGCGGCGGTTACTAGGAGATATGAACACATATACGTACTATCTAAGGCAATTTAGGTAAAAAAAGTGACAGATACTTAATTTCGTTAGTCATTGGATTTGAATCGAATGACTAAGAATTAATATATTTTATGATAATTTAAAAATAAATAAAAATTGTACGGCTGTGATTTATTTCCAATTATATTAATATGGATCGGTATTTTGTGAAGACGGGAAAATTCAAAACTACACGCTTTTATAAGTAGTATTATAGTATATATATATATATATTATATTATATATATATATATATATAATATATATATATATATATAATGTGCGACTAGGTATGCTTATGGAAGCACGGAGCGGCACCGTGCTTCTACTTATAGATTTTCGGATGTTCGGACTTTCGAATTGACGATCGCTCGTTAGACTTGATCTAGAAGATATTTGAAGTATTCTAGAAAATAAATTTTGTGATTTTTCGATATCATTTGCTTATGTGATCGAAGTGGCCTGAAAATTAACGGCTGAAAAATAAAATCTTACAAAATATGATGATATATGACTTTAAATTTTAAATCAAAGTTATTGATCTTGTTTTATATGCGTATTAAAGAATTTTCTATCAAAATTTCATATGATTTGGATATTTCTACACCGTTAAACTTGCAACCGGCTCACCACGAGCCGTTAAATTATTGATTTTGAGCCGCTTCGAACACTAGGCAAATGATATCGAAAAATCACAAAATTTATTTTCTAGGTACTTAAAATACTCATAGATCAACTCTAACGGAGGCCGATCGCGATTCGAAAGTCGAAGCATCGAAAACAACTTGGAGCACGAGGGCTCCGTGCTTTCATAAAGCATACCCTCTCTCTCTCCTATATATACCACACTATTATTTATATTAGTATATTTATATGTATAATATATTTTAAATATTTTATTACAAATATAAAATTTAATATTAATATATGCTAATATAATAATTCTATATATTAATAAATATTAATGATATAAAATAATATATATATATATATATATATAATAATAATAATAATAATTTTTTATTTATAACTAACTTCTTTTTTTCTTTTTTTTTTTTTCCTTTCAACCAAACAACCGTAACAGAAAATTACTTTTCTTTTCCAACAAACCAAACGCTAAAGCGTAAAATTTATTTTTCTCCGAAAATTTTTTTTCCACCGAAATTTGTTTTCCGCAGTTTTGCAAGGAACCAAACAGCCCCTTGGCGAACAAGTGAACTCAAATATTCTTTTCGTAAAAAGTATAGAATTTATATGAACTATGACCCATTTGAAGGCAACTGCCAAACCTTTAAAAATTTTAATTTTGCTACATAATCTTTTAATTCATTTAATTTAAACCATTCAGTGACTCTTAAACTTCAAATTTTGAATACATCATTTATTTTCACGCATCTTATTAGTATATTTCTCATAATTTACACAACTATAATTTCATTAAAATAAATAGTAGATCAAATTTTATCTGAAGAACTACCGCATGACTTATATTTATTATATTAAAAGATTAGGTACTAAAATTAATTTTTTTTAAAATTAAATAGTTGAATCAAAGCACACCAAAGTTCAGATGAGTTTTATATATTTTTCACCTTTTTTTTGTAAGGGTAAAATACAAAAAACCTCTGGTAAGTACCCACTTTTTTTATTTTTTCTGACTTTAAAAATCTATATTTTATTTCCTCAAAATTTAAAATTGATGCATTTAGTCTCTGTCGGTGTTTTGTCACTATTCAGTTCATTTCTTATGATTTTATACTAAAAATATCCTTAAAAATGGCAAAATATATTAAAAATTTATTTTTTTGCCTTATAAAACTAAGTAAAAGTAATTTGGTCATTTTGCCCTTTCCATTAATCCCATTATCTTTTGAAAATATTTTTAAAATTTTTAGAGAATAAAATATTGATTTTTTAAAGTATGAAAAAAATAAAAAGCGAGTGTTTACATAAAATTTTGGATAAATTTAAAATACCACCCCTGTGGTTTCCCATGTTTTCACTTTAGTACCATGTGGTTTAAAGTGTATCAAGATAGTGTCCTGTGATTTTATTTTTATCTTTTCATCAGCTTTTCCGTGAATATTTCGTTAAATTATATACAAAAAATGTTAGATACCCACCTAGGTTTATCAAATATTCACTTTAGTTCCTTTTAGTTTTAACTTTGTCACTGATTTAATGAAAAAAAAATAGTAGAATCGATAATAAAAAGATAAAAATAAAATCACAAGGCACTAAATTGATACATTTTAAACTACATGATACTAAAGTAAGAAAGTGTGAAACCACAGAAGTGGTATTTAAAGTTTTTACTTTAAAAAATCTATATTTTATCCTCTCAAAATTTAAAATTGATGCATGTAGCCTCTCTCTCAGTGTTTTGTCACTATTCAATTTATTTCTTATGATATTATACTAAAAATGTTCTTAAAAATGACAAAACTATATTAAAAATTTATTTTTTTGCCTTATAAAACAAGTAAAAGTAATTTGATCATTTTGCCCTTTCCATTAATCCTGTAATCTTTTGAAAATATTTTTAAAAATTTGAGAGAATAAAATATAAATTTTTTAAAAGTCTGAAAAAAAAAATGATTGTTTACATAAAATTTTGGATAAAATTCAAATGCCACCCATGTGGTTTCGCACTTTTTCACTTTAATACCTTGCGGTTTAAAGTGTATCAAGTTAGTGTTCTGTGATTTTATTTTTATTTTTTCGTCAGTTTTTTCGTTAATATTTCGTTAAATTATATATAAAAAACTTGAAATACTCCATCTAGCTTTATCGAATATTCACTTTAGTACTCTTTAGTTTTAACTTTGTCACTGATTTAACGAAAAAAATTAGTAAAATCGATAATAAAAAGATAAAAATAAAATCACAAGATACTAAATTAATACATTTTAAATCACAGGATAAAGTGAGAAAATGTGAAATCACATAAATAATATTTAAATTTTTTTCTAAAATTTTTCAGTATTTTAGCTGCTTTTTTTTTTATTTTTATAAACCACTATTTGAATGATAAACAAAGAATGTAAAAAAAAAAAAACTACAAAATTTGATTCTTATAAAACACCTGTCACTTTCAAATATACAGTGCTCCTTTCCTAGCAGTTTTTTTTTGTACAGCACATAATATTTCTACAGTAGATCACATCCAAATGTACATGTACTTGACACAAAATTGTCACTTTCACCAAGTAC
Source organism: Ananas comosus (assembly GCF_001540865.1). Taxonomy (NCBI): domain Eukaryota; kingdom Viridiplantae; phylum Streptophyta; class Magnoliopsida; order Poales; family Bromeliaceae; genus Ananas; species Ananas comosus. Next base: position 293,603 of record NC_033639.1, on the reverse strand, counting down.
CCACCAGCAAAAAGTTACACTTTGATGGATTATACTGATATATCTCTTTTTGTAAAATGAAAGAATATTTTTTATGTTTCCTTTTTTTACTAAATTAGGAAAGACCACTATTATTAAACTAGCTTTGTTGTAAAAAGAGGCTTATATATATCCAATCTAATTTAGTGAAGTGGGACAGTGGATACATGCCACCTGCATGTCCATCAGTTATGCTGTCCCATATCAAATTCATCACCTCTCTTCTTGAACAATTGCTCCATTAATCCACCTTGAAAAAGAAGCTTTGTATAATTAACAAAATAATTGCTTTGGTTGGTATTCGCAGTTCCAAATTCCCAGTCTAATTACTTTACATTCCCGACTGAGTTTATTTCTGAGTAATTCAAGGGTGAGAAGTAGATAAGTGAGGCTTCCGTTCTTTGTTTTACTCTAAAATTCTGCCTGAATGCATGAATATCTTATTCACTATATTTGCTCGATTTACTCCAGAAATTTGTATATTTGGCTGATAAAGGAGAGTGATAAAATGTATTCGAACTTCAAATCATTTTTTCAGAATAAGATAAATCATCTCACAGATAAAATATAAAATCCTACCAAATTATGAATAACAAGATTTTTGAAGATGCAAAAAATCAAACTCCTTACTTACCATCGTATTAGAAAATTCTTATACATAATAAATTATTCTTAGATAACTTATTCTCCGACATCCAAATAGGACCTAAATGTGAAAAAAAAAACATTATAAGTGAAGTTATATTTTTATCTCACTTTTTTGACTGTTGACTTCCTCCCATACAGGAACAAGAGATTATTCCACCTTTTTTTTTTTTAATCTTTTTGAGGAAAACCTCATCTTATATTATATGTGAATTAAAGTACAATATTTTATTCATTACACTAAGCATGGTAGCAAAGCTAAAGAGCAACCAACAATTGAAGTATTTAACTAGTTTGACAACAAATTGAAAGCATTATTTTATCACATACAAAAGTGCACATAATTTGATAAGCTTTAATAAGAGAAACTCCTGAGTATGGATCTTAACTCACTGAGAGATGAGTCAGAGTAGAGATCTTGTAATCCTTCTATTCCAGAAGACCTGCAGCTTTATAGTACTCAACACTGTCCCTGAGGCTCTCCTCCAGTAGCCTGAACTTCCAGCCCAGCTTCTGCAATTTCTCGGAACTATACGTCGCTTCATCGTAATCTACTTCGACAATGCTGCGATTTATACAGTAAAGAAAAGTTAAAGAAGCGAAGATTCGTAGGAGCAGGAAGCAAATATGTGACATGATGATCAAGCCTGGGTTTACTTCTTTGGGTAGTTGTAGTTGGGATACATCCTATTTAGCATGTCAATCAGATCACTTATTTTGATATTGTGTGGGGCGCATATGTACCGTCCCGACGCCTCAGGCTTCTCATACACCAGAAGCAGAGCACTGGCGACGTCTCTAACATCCACAATGTGACGGATTTTATTCTCTATCGTCTCACGCGCTCCTGCGCAAATCAATTATAGCAAGTATATGTGAAGAGATAAAGGAGGATATCGATAAAATCAACTATGCAGCGTATGTTGATAATCAGATGAATTGTATCTTCTTATCGAAAGGGAGAATATTCGGTTAAGAGAAATTATTTCGGTCTACAAATTACAAGCTCAAATGTAGAGAGGGCCAAATTTAATGAGCACCAATTATCATTGTCATTGCCTGCTAAAATAGGTAGCAATGAAAAGTTTTAGTAACAGTACCCATAATCGCATTATAACTATAACTAACTAGTGCATTGTGTATATTCTTCTTTGCATTAACATACATCAAAAGAAGACGAGATAGTGTTTTCAGTCAAGTAGGGATCTATCTGAAAGTAAATGTTAAAAGATGAGGACAATGCTATAATTGCTGTGAGTATAATTACACTGATAATTTTACAGTTGCGACGGGAAAGGACATTAGGTTGGAAAAATGGTTTGGAAAACATAATCATAACTTTTAAGGAACAAGCACAATTGCGTAAGTGATAAAAAGGCAAATACTTGGTGTGCCCATTTTGATATATAAAATTGTGGATCCAATTATCTACCTTAACCATTCCATCTTTTTTCTTTTTTTGGATATTAAGCCAAGATAATCACATTGTACAATCTATACCTTTCAGAAGATTGAGAAGAACCAAACTGCTAGCATTTACAGTGGATTGCAGCAAGGGTCCAATAATCAAAGACGGGCAAACAGTTACAACGTCAAGCCCATTTTTCTCTGCATAATCCAACGCCTCACTCTCTGCGAGCGTCTTTGAAAGGCAATACCAGTTCTGGTAACATCATTAAGTAACAAATAGAAATTACTCATAGTGGGATAGTAAGTACAAACAATATTTAGCATATGCAATGTAGAATAGCACGAATATCAGTTAAGAAGAGTCCAACAAAACAAGGCACAAAGCTGGAGAGTTTGGAGAAGTATGAAACAGAAAGAACAGGGTATAATTCAAGGTGCCAGGAAGGTCAAAAGACAGGACTGGCATAAGTGGTCTAGTGGTCGAAGGGCAAGAAACCCAACTTGCTGAATGGCCATTTCATTTAGGAGTTTCCAACCTGAACTTGTGATACATTAAGGCATGTTGGAGCTTGCATTTCTTGTAAAATATGCACTGCGGCATTTTTCAAGCCAAAATATTGACTAAGACTACAACAGTTGACTAGAATCATTAAATAAGCCTAGTGCTTTAGCTAGGTTAGAGTCGTGCAATCTTGGGGCAAAATCATGCCCAAATCTCCCTACAAGACCAGACTGCAGGAATATGCTGTACAGAACATAATAATTAGTAGATACTAAATATTATCAACAGCTGTCTTTATAAAAATATAGTACAGTAAAAACTAGTAGACTAGAAATGCTTGCAAGATACCTCAGTTTTTCTGCAGTAGTCCTTGTCTGACCAGTAATTCTCGTCCAAGATCTTACCCTTCGGCAAATTTGGGATCACTCCGACAGCCGCACAAGATGATACGACAACAACTCGCCTAACTTTTGCCTGAGCACACGCTTTCAACACATTTAGAGTGCCATTCACAGCAGGCTTCAGTACTTCTTCCTTCAATATGGAAATGCAAAGTTAAAAACACGTGATCAAACTACACTAGATTTAGACATCAAGCTCCTTCCGATGAGAGGAGAATATCAGATAAATGAATAACGCGACGGATCAACAAGCACAGAGTACATGATGCTAGCTATTAAGACAATTCCAAGGACGCATCCTCTCCAATCGATCTTTTGGGTAAAATAATATCGGAGCGCTCCCATTTCTTACTTTCTCCATTCCTTGAGCCTTAGATATCTTTATGCACGTGAGAGGGTTCTAAGACAACACAATGTTGTTTTCTATCAAATCAATTTTTTCAGGCAAAACTGGCCATTGATCAGTCTATACCATCAGAGCACTTCACTCATAGCCTTATAGTAGAGTCTTAGCACGCAATCACAGTTGCATGAATGCTTCAGAGCCAAATATATACAAGTACAGGTGATAAGTATGCTGACAACATACTAATTTGGCATGTGAAAGCTTCTTACTGCCTCGTACAATCGCAAAGTTTGTATAACCACATATTGAAGCATGACGCGGGCGAAAGAAACGATGCATGGAGAGAGAGGAAAAAGAAAAGAACACATCATACCTCCGGATTGGGAACTTTGGATGGAGGAACAGGGCTAGCAACGTGGAAGACACCTTCGCAGCCCGCAATAGCCGATGCGACACTGTTATAATCAAGCAAGTCTGCTTTAAAGAGTTGCAACTTTTCCGAAGCGTTCTCCAATTTCTTCAAATGGGCATTCTTTGATTCATCACCTAGAACATTTTGCGCAGTAACCAAGGGTTAGTATGAAAGAAAATCAGACAAGATGAGATACAAAATTGCCCTCAAATGCACGGCCTGAGTGACGGTAGGCCAAACTTGCCCTCCGAAAAAAGAAGAAGAAGAAGAATACAAACAACAGTTAGCTTTTAATTATGTAGCAGAGTGGATACATGAACTTCAAAAATAAAAATACACACATAAAATAAAAATATGCAATCCCTGATTAATGATACACCTTGGGTCTAATCAGCATTAGGAAAAAATATGAGCAATAAATCACTTCTATGCGCTAATATTCCTATCAAATTACGGCACTCAAAATGTATATTATTATGTATGTGAAAAGAAACACTCATTCCTATCTTTAAATTACTCCTTAAGATGTAAACAAACAAGCTATTGGTCGCTTATAGTATGATATCACTGTAAACCAAAATTTTCAATCTACATGTTTTTTTTTTTCTTTTTTTGAGGGGTTAAAGGAATCTCAATAAAGGAACATTTTTTGCAGGATTGAACTTGTCCAACAGCCCAAAAACGGTGCCTTGTGAGAGTATAGAATAAGAGAATTCTGTTGAATCGCCGGCGCTAACCATTAATTCCAAAACCTCGAGCTGTTACAACCAATTCACTTAAAGCGTACAGATGCAGCACCCAAGGGTCTCGATTGTGACTTGACGTAACCCGGCCTCATGCCATTTCAAACGTGACTCCGCCCACTTGGTCTGCTGCCACAGGACAGGATGCTGGCTCACTTAAACCATCAGATTCCTCTCAACTACCGGAGTAACGTAGTATTTAGTAGACGAAGAGTGTAATCAAATAACTATTCGACCATTTTTTCCAAACAAGATGAATTTGAATTATCAGGTGAAATATGTCGTTCTATCAAATCACGGTCGCCGCAACCCAAAAATCAAACTTTTTTACTTCTAATCATGCACGAAAGTTCTGATTTAGTCAACGAAAAACATACCCAGATGAAATTGCATCGAACTTTTTATGAAACTAAGAACAAAAGGTGGGGAAAAAAGTAAAAAAAAAANAAAATGTATCAAATTGCATCCATGTGGTTTCATTTTTATCTTTTCGATAGTTTTTTCGTTAATATTTCATTAAATTATATACAAAAAAACTTCAGATATCCATTTTATCAAATATTCATTTTAGTATCTTTAAATTACCTTTATCACTGATTTAAAAAAAATAATAATAAAATTGATAAAAAAAAGAAAAAAAAGAAACCACGGAGAGGCAAATTGATACATTTTAAATCACAGGGAGGCAAAGTGAGAAACTACGAAACCACGGGGGGTTTTTGAAGTTTTCCCAAAAAGAAACTCACTTGGGTCTCTGACAGTTCCGTGAACGATGTAGCCATTGTTGAGGAGCAGCTTCACCACCCACGACGCCGCGAACCCTCCCGCCCCCGTCACGCACACCCTCTCCTTCCCCTTCCCCTTCCCAATCGCCGCCGCCGCCGCCGCCGCCGCCATGTTCTCCTTCTCCCTCTCTTCTTTCTCTCTCTCTCTCTCTCTCCACACACGCACACACACATTCTCTCTGTCTATGTATACTATATATATAATATAAGGTTAATTGCATATAGGTACCTTCGAACATAGTGAATTACAGATCAATTCCTATAAAATTCAACTTTCATATATTATTTCTGTAAAAATTCTGATATTTTCAAATATGTCCCTATCGTTATAATCCGTTTAAAAAATTTAGTTAACCATAAGTTAAATACTTAACCGTAGCTAGTTCATGAGGTGAATTTACCTTTTTTACCCCTTTTTAATTAATAATTTGAACTTTTAGAGGGACATATTTGTGATGGTAAAAAAATAATTTTACTTGTAAAATAGACAATACTTTAATCATAACAAACTAAAGGGACATATTTGAAAATACTAGGACTTTTGTAGAAACAAAGTTAAAAAATTGAAGTTTGTAGAAATATATTTATAATTTATTATTTTTACAAGGACTTGTATGATGGTTTCCCTGAGAACTCTTGTGGAGAGGAGAAACCGCCAAAGTGGTGTGTGTGCGCGCGCGCATGTGATGGAAAAGTTCTACAATGCACTAATTATATTGCCGACGTGGTGTTTCCAAGCAACAGGTTTGTCCTCTCTGGATTCATCCGTTCCATCTTAATTGATAGAAAAGTATTATTATTATTTTTTTTAAGAAAAAAAATATAATTAATTTATTACTGATGATGTGGTGGTGTAAGTGTGACACTGTAGACTTTCTTATGTGGATGGGAGGGCTGGTAATCTAGCACGCTATTCGTGAGGTGGCCCGTGTTTTGCTTCTTATTTAGTTGCTCTTTTAGTAAATGAGCCGAATACGAATCGAAATTTTCAACTCAAAATTTTAACAAATCGTACGTGAGTTGAAATTAATTTGCCCGTATTCGGCGTAGTACAACAACTTTTTTATTTTTAAATTATTATTATTTCACCAACTTCTATTAAATGATAGACATTCAATGAACAAAAAGCTAATAGTAAATACTGGTTTCATACTACCAATAATATTCTAACTGTACTATATATATATATATATAATAAATTGTTACTATTTAGATTTTAGGCCAATCTAATTGTAAAGATGCCTACATTTTATAAATCTTAATTACTAAATTAAAATTAAAATTTATTATGTTTTATTTAATAGTAAGATTGAAAATTTAATTGACTGTTTGCGAATCAGTTTGTGATAGCAACTTGTTAATTAATAAACCAAATAAAAATTAAATTTGTAACTTAATATTTTAAAAAAACAATTTACGATCAGTTTGTTAATAAATGGGGCTCACAGAGTGCAACCAAATGTGACGTAAGGGCTTGGATCATTTCCTCTCTAAAATAAAATTTAAAAAATGGAAAAAAAAAGGCACAAGAACAAAAAGAACAAACACGTGCTCTTTGTTTGTTTAAAAGGATAAGTGGATAAGGATTAGGCAAAAAAAAATTCAATGCCATATCTTAGCTTTATTGAAAAAAAAAATATTTTCAATCTACTTTTTTTTTTTTCAAAAAACTTACCAAAACAGTTTAGAATATGTCAGTTATAATACTGATGTGGCGTCTCCGGCCAATCCGAATATTTTTTTTGAATTCACTCGCCTCATCATGATTATTAAAAAAAATAATATAAATTTTTTCTTAAAAAGTGAGGTGTGATTGGCTGATTATTAATGATGTAGTATAATGCCCCGTTTGGATACTCCTGAAAATGTAGCATAGTTAAACTATGCTACGGCGGTAGGAAAAATATCCTTTTAAATTTCAACATAAAATTTTAAATTTCAACATAAATTTTAAATTTCAAAATAGATTTAAAATTTAAAGTTTGAAATTTGAAATATCACATTTGAAATTTTCAATTAAAATTTGAAATTTAAAATTTTAAATTTTAAATTTTAAATTTTAAATTTCAAACTTTAAATTTCAAATTTCAAATTTCAAATCTAAATTTCAAATTTCATATTTCAAATTTAAATTTCAAATTTCAAATTTTAAACTTTAAATTTTAAATTTATTTTTTTTAAATTTAAAATTTAAAATTTAAAATTTAAAATTTAAAATTTAAAATTTAAA